>NC_048299.1:84890317-84994899 GCF_013100865.1 Trachemys scripta elegans
GGGGGGGGCTTTTGGAGGGGAGTGGAGAAAGTTTTGGGCAGTCAGGGTACAGGTAGGGGGTAGGGTCCTGGGGGGCAGTTGGGGGGGGTCTTAGGAGGGGGCAGTTAGGGGACAAGGAACAGGGAGTCTTAGGTAGGGGGTGGGGTTCTGGAGGGCAGTTAGGAGCAGGGGTCCCAGGAGGGGGCAGTCAGGGGACAAGGAGCGGGGGGTAGGGGGCTGGGAGTTCTGGGGGGGAGCTGTCAGGGGGCAGGAGTGTGGAGAGGGATCGGAGCAGTCAGGGGACAGGGAGCAGAGGGGTTTAGATGGGTTGGGAGTTCTGGGGGGGGCTGTCAGGGGGTGGGGAGTGGTTGGATGGGGCGTGGGAGTCCCAGGGGTCTGTCTGGGGGTGGGGGTGTGGATAAGGGTTGGGGCAGTCAGGGGACAAGAGGCAAGGAGGCTTAGATAGGGAGTGGAGTCCCGGGGGGCAGTTAGGGGCAGGGGTCCCAGGAGGGGGCAGTCAGGGGACAAGGAACGGGGGGAGGGTTGGGGGTTCTGGGGGGCGGGAAGTGGGAGGGGCTAGGGCGGGGCTCCTCCCGTCCTCTTTTTTGCTTGTTGAAATATGGTAACCCTAGTCAAATATCAGGAGCCAGGCCCCCCAAAATCATGAGCGTGGCATAAAAAACATAAGATCTTTTAAAATATTTCTTTTTAATTAGCCTTCTGGGTTCTCAGCCTTTAGGGTTCACACTTTCAAGCTTTTCTTCAGAAGTGGAGGCTAGAGACTCAGTTTTTAATGAAAGCTGAGATTCTCACTTAGTCACATCACTCCAGGAGCTGGGGCTATAAGAAGAATGCCAAATATTACGAGACTCTCAATAAAAATCACAAGAGTTGGCAACAGAGTGACAATATCAAATATGTGCAACAAACTGCTTGCGAACAGTCCACACAAAAATTATTCATATACATTCACATGATATATATCTATTTCAAACAATGAATAAATCTAAGAAAATCATAAGCGACTCATGAATAATATCTATCCCATCATACATACCCATTGTACAAATTAGTCATTCAGTTCTACAAATTTTACAAGTATTATTTAATCCACAACTAAAGTACAGCTACTCCTAGATTGAAATTTGGTTAAAAAAATGTTCAGCAGCTAGTCACATAGTATTTTGACCATGGGATTGGCTAAAAGTATCTATATTAATGACTGAAAAACCACGAATTCAAAAATATACTTCTTTTTCTGGTAAATGTTTATGGCCCATATTTGAATGGAAGGAAATCAAATGACATGGATAATCCTGGTCATTTGATATTATCCTGGGTTACTATGTCTTCTTTCTTTTTTGGTCTTGGGAGTCCATTCCATGACTGCTGAGAATAAGCCAGGATTTAGGGCAAGACTACAAGGTCAGATTTGAGAGCACAGACTGCACTAGTCAATTTCAAGCTAGAGAGAACTAAAATGGTATCTCTGTATCCAGCAGCCACAATAAAAAACCTCCTTTATATTAATTATTACCAGGGCACTACAGTCTTCACAATAAGCCATCTGTTTCAATTAGCCATACAGCATGAGAAAAAAATCAAAATGTTAAGCAAAGAGCTAGAAAGCTAAATTTCCTTCCTCTATGAATATCTCACTAAGAAAAATACTACGGGGCCCATTCCAGTTCCCTCTGAAGTCAATGGAAAGACTTCAGCTGACTTTAACAGGAGTTGCACCAGGCCTTCAGGCAATGTAAAAGTGTATTTGCCAGGGGTCGGCAACCTTTCAGAAGTGGTATGCCGAGTCTTCTTCATTTATTCACTCTAGTTTAAGGTTTCACGTGCCAGTAATACATTTTAATGTTTTTAGACGGTCTCTTTCTATAAGTCTATAATATATAACTAAACCATTGTTGTATGTAAAGTAAATAAGATTTTTAAAATGTTTAAGAAGCTGCATTTAAAATTAAATTAAAATGCCGACCCCCCTGGACAGGTGGCCAGGACCCGGGCAGTGTGAGTGCCACTGAAAATCAGCTTGTGTGCTGCCTTCGGCATGCATGCCATAGATTGCCTCCCCCTGGTATATGCATTTAATATAAGAAACAGAAATTGGTTTCTCTGTATGGATGAAGCCCTAAGGTATTAAAATATGGCATTATGTAACTAGTTGAAATGATAAATATTGATATTACTGGTTTTATTTTTTCTCATAACACACTAAAAACCATTTACAGGTATTTTATCAATAAAAAGGCAGGCATATTGAAAAGATTGCTTATTTAAATAAAAGAAACGATTTCCATTTTGTGAAAGGCAGAACATATTATTCCCTCTGGTGCTTTTATTTGTTTTCCTGGGTTTTTTGTTAGCTTTATTTATAGCAAGTCCTTGCCCTTTATGTAGGGAAACCTCACAAATAGCAATCTAAACTTGCAAAAGGACAGTCACTATGGATTTGTCAGTAAAAAAAACAAAACACTAGTTCTCTTTAGTTCCACTTGCACTCCAAACGAAAATCAAAAATTTAGATAACCAAGTGTGGATTTAGATGCCCAATGTTAGGTGTCCATGTTTAAAAATATTGGT
The DNA here is from genome assembly GCF_013100865.1 of Trachemys scripta elegans. Taxonomy (NCBI): domain Eukaryota; kingdom Metazoa; phylum Chordata; order Testudines; family Emydidae; genus Trachemys; species Trachemys scripta. The sequence continues at coordinate 84,892,889 of NC_048299.1, forward strand.
CCTACTGTTTATTTATGCTTTATCCACTGGACCACACTGCCTCGAAGCAAAATATTATAATATTGTCTGGTAAATATGTAAAACAAAGCACAACTAAAGGAGATAAATATGGTTTATCTCCATGCCAGTGTGTCCTGAAGAAAATGCAACTGCCTTCAGTGTGTGTATATTTTCTACAGTACCTATTGTGGGGTGTTTTGGTTTAGTTTTTGGGGTGTGTGAAGGAGGGGGTAATATCACAAATGAACCAGCCTATTCTGCATCTGTTAATGCCAACCTCATTTCATTTTCTCCAAAGTTTGGCATTTTCACAAATGAGCTAGGAGAAGTCTGTGAGCATAGTGTCCTATGAATATGATCTTGGCAGAGATTTATATCCAGAATAAGACAATATTATGCAAAGTGTGGACCATTGTTGTTAGCCTCTTAATCTTTGCTTTTTCCTAAAACAATTCTGTAGTTAAAGCCAAGAGCAAATTCCAATACGTCTTGTCATATAACTATTCAACTGTAACTAAGTACCATTCATAACTGAGCTAGTTGCTTTCCTACTATGACAGAAGCAAGTTCCAGTCAAGTACATTAAGTAATTAGTCTTTTGGTAAAATAATTAATTTATGTTACTGTAAGCAGCCCAACAATAATGAAGTTATCAGTCACACCTGTATAGTTTCATGCATCTATTCCTGCAATAAAAGCAAAAGGAAATTATGGAAAAATATAGTAGGCAATATGAAACTGATACAAGTAAATTTTTTAACTCTCCCTATGACAAATATTCTTGTTTACCTTTTACAGAGCTTCAGGCTTTTAAAAATAACTTGTCTCAAGAAACCCAGTGCTATGAATGGGAGGAGGAAAGAAGCTGGAACTGTAGCTTTGTGGTATGAGATTAGATTGTAAATTTAGAGTAGGAACCATGTCTCTGTACTAATTTTTACAACTACTTGCACAGCACAGCCATGGCCTTAATTGCACCTTTACAAACTACTGTAATAATAATATTATTAATAATTAGAATTGATCCACAATTTTTTTCCTCAGGGAAATTAGATTTTTCAACTGCAAACTTGAAATCCAAAAGATTTAAGCCAATATCTTCCAGCAGACACTTCTTGTGAAAAATTTTGTTCCACGAACACCCCAATTTTTCATCAAAAAAACTGCTCAGCTGGAAAACTTTATTATTATAAAATAATAATAATAATAAATAATAATAATGGAAGAAGGATGAAACATGAAATGGTGGCTTTGCAATACAAGTTGCAGAGAAACACATCCCTAAAACTTGAAGGTCAAATCTAGGCTCAAAGCTCTAGAGGCAAATTCAGGTACAAGGCTGGTAATGGTAACTCCATAAAACTCAACAATTTTGCAAAAGATAACATGATATGGTTACATCAGTGGCTTCAGTATTCCCTTGTACTTCCCTAAACTTACAATAGGAAATACCTTAAATACTGAATGTATCTACCTTCAAAAAAAATATTCAGTTATCCAACGCAAATGACTAGCTTTTAAAGACTAACTCTGTACTTTTCTGTCACCCTCTTTTGGATCATATCTCTGTTTTACCCGTAAGGATATTAAAAGCCTCAATTTCAATAATCAGATTTACCTGTACAATTTTGTGTCTACTTGCAGCATGCACAATTGTATGCAAGGTGGAGGTATGCCCAGGGGCTTGACTAGACAGGCCTCTTTCTAGGGGAAGGGGGTGCAATGACGGGCATGAGCAGTCAGGTGCCAAGCCAAAGGTCAGAGTCAGAGACAGCATCAGGGGTAAGGCAAAGCAGCAGGCACCTGGAATGGGGCAGGACAGCAGGAAATGGGAGTAGACAGGCATCTGGGATGGGAGAACAGGGACCGGGAGCAGGCAGAGAAGCAGGAATCAGGAGCAGAAAGGAATACAGGGCTCAGGAGTCAGGTATGCAGGAGGGGGCCATAGTAGCAGCCAGGCAAGGATTCTTCTAGTTATCACTATATGGCAAGACCTCCCTGCCCAATTTTCTTCTGAGCTACTGCATCCTTAAGTCTTTCCCGTTGCCACAAAGGAACATAGGAACTGACATTGGAGATCAACCAATGGTCCAACTGTCCAATACTATGTCTCCAAAGATGCCTAATACCAGATGCTTCAAAAGAAAGGTGTAAAACTCCCATAATGGATAATATGCTATGGGAGACATTTCTTCCTATTCCCAGGCTCTTAGTGATTAGTTTATATCCAGTCAGAATTTAAGAACCTCCACCTCACTCTCCTTCAAGTCCATCCTCAGCACTTTCTCAGCCATAATGCCTACAGGAAACTGCAACCTGATAACAGTTAGCCATTTAGCAGCAGTCATCACAGCACGTGCCTAAGAATTGTATACAAATGCACCCAATTATTTTTGTTGATCTGTCTCTACCATTTTTCCCAACCCAGCCTCTTGTGTCTTGTGCACCTGTTCGGGCTTCTCTTTTAGATTGCAAGCTCTTTGGAGCAGGGTCTACCATTTTTAAAATAGCACCTAGCACAGTGGGACCCAATCTGGATGAGACTTCTAGGCCCTAGTGCAATCTGACTGTTCTATAATAATAATAATAATAACAATAATGATGATGGAAGGTTGATATGCCTTACGTTTTTATCTTAGCTAGTGTAATTATGGCCAACATTCTTATTTATATAAAGGTACTCCCTTTTGAATTCTATGATGGACTTTGACTGAATAACATTTTGCAGCAGTGAATTCCACAGATTAATTATATGTGGTATAAAATTTATACATATTTTAACCATTTTACATGTGTTGCCCATTAATTTCATTGAGCGGCTTTTTGTTCTTGTATTTTGAGAAAGTGGAACCAGGGCTGTACAACTAACTTTAAGTATATAATTCATTATGTTATGTGTCTCTAGCACATCTACCTCTACGTGTCTGTAATAACTAAATTAAGATACTTAATGAAAATGGTCACAATTTATAATTAAAGGTACTATATTACAAAATGTAGTAAGGAACCAAATGTTTATGGCAGTGGAGAATATACGTGTGGTGGTGTGGTTTGTATTACTATTATTATTATTTTGTGGCTGGTTAATCGTAAAAGTTGACCATTCAATAGCTGTAAAGGTCATTTATGGCTAACCCTAGCACATTGCCATAAGGTACTGAAGTCAGATCTGAAGCTCAGTGATGTAGTTCTTGGTGCAATAGGCTAAATAAATAAATAATGGAAAAAGATAGTAATTTTCCCCCTCAAAGTGTATCCTTAACATTTTGTTGAAATGTAAAAAAAAAAAAAAAAAAAAAATCAACAAGTTTTGACCAAGCTGATTTGCAAAACAGAGGGAGGAGAATTTTCATTTAAATATTATCAAAATTTTCCCATTTTTTTTTTTTCAAATTTTGAAATGTTGATGAAAATTTTGACGACTCTACTTCTTAGCCTGACAAGAATCAAAAGGATTGGAAATGCGAATGTGATGCTCACAGTTCTGGGCCATTAAATGCTTTAAATTGCTATCATAGCTGCCCTTCACCAGTGGCACAGAAAGGAGTGTCACACCGGAATTTTGTCACCAGTCCCTCTATCTCCTGGACTCACATGGAGGACAATACCACAGAATGGATGTGGTTTACAGAATGGGGATCCATGCTGTCCCTTGTCTAGTGAAGGAATCCATAGTAGATGTGGAATGAGGTTTCAGAAACCTGCCAAGTTAAAACCTCAGACTTCTGTCCATTCCAGCCATCCTTCCACAAACCTTTCCTGGCTGGTTTAATTTGGATGGACTCCCCAGCATATGGGCAAACAACAAGAGAAAGCCACAGAGAAATGTTTAAGGCTGAATAAATTCCTGCCCCTTAAAAAAGGCTGGAATGTTATAACACTCAGTACTTTAGGTCCCCATCTGTTATCATATACTGTATATCAAATGTGCTCTAAGAAACTTAGGCACAAAAGGACATGACAGACTCAAGTGGGTGAAATGAATAAAGAATGACATTTGGAATGTTAATGTTAGCTGTTGAGATTAATCAGCAACTCCCCAACCCCTACTGCTTTATCCAGTAACTATTTGCATGCCAAATGAGAGGGTTTTCTTCAAATTATCATTTTCTACTGCATATATCAGTTACTAATGGTGCTCTCAATAAGCACTGTGGGAGAAGAACAAAAACATCACTTGATGACTTGACTTCCAGTTTAGTGATCATCCCTCTCCTTTTCTTTTGGATTATTTCTCAGGTAACGCCTGCTCATTTTATTAAATTCCAAAGCAGGAAATTAACTGGGGAACAGCATATAACTCCAAATCCACATTTCACTAGACAAAATTCTTCCTTCAACTATATTCAGGGGCTCTCATTGAAGTCAGTTGGATCTGCATATCTGCATCCAATGGCACTTTGCTTCTAAAATTGATTGAACAGCTTTTTGCTACATTATATAACATTTGGAACATGCAACATCAACTATAGTCAGGGTGGGAACAGGAAGACCAAAATTAAATTAAAAACAGAAAAACCATTGGAAATCCCTAATGGGCATCAATCTGTGTTTTAATAAGAAAAGATTACAGGTCAGATTCTGCCATCCTTGCTGAAGCTGAATACTTTATTCTATGGGAAGTCCCAAAGATTTAAATGGGACTTCTTGAGGAGTAAGTTTCAGCCTGAGAAAGAGGAGCAGAATCTGACTCAAAGGCTACATCTTCACTACAGGGGGGGGTCGATTTAAGATACACAAATTCAGCTACGCGAATAACGTAGCTGAATTCGACGTATCGCAGCCGACTTACCCCGCTGTAGGGACGGGGGCAAAATCGACCTCTGCGGCTTCCCGTCGACAGCGCTTACTCCCACCTCCGCTGGTGGAGTAAGAGCGTCGATTCAGGGATCGACTGATAAATCGATCCCCGAGAGGTCGATTTCTACCCGCCGATTCAGGCGGGTGGTGTAGACCCAGCCAAAGATAAGTGAACTAAAAAGGTAACAAATGACTACTCCAGTCATTTTCTATGAAGAGTGAATAGCTTTAACTGTTCAGAACATTTTATAATGGAGTTCTATCAACCCAAATTTGGGCAATTCATCCTCAAGCTTCCAGAAACTCTCACTGTCCATCAAAAAGTAATAAGTTGAACAGCAGAACACATTCATTTTCTCTCTTCATCTTGCCTGAAACCTTTTCTTCTTTCCCTTTCTGCTCTCTCTCTATTTCAAGATTTTGCTATACAGTATTAGTTAACAAAGTACACAACACATTCAGCTCTTGCAGCTAGATATTTCTTTTTTAAAATAGACATTATAATGAAAAAAGAAGTTTGGAGGCACCAGGGCAAAATTCAACTCATGAGGGTTCACTTGTAATTTTCAACATGCTGTCAACAACTTCCAACTTTTATTGCCCCTTTGCCTTGCTGCAATAAAAAAAGGAAAACATGGTAATCAGTCTGTAGAAATGTATTTCTGATCTTTCATTTTGAAATTCATACACAAGCTCTTTATAAAATGCTAACCTGAATCAAGCTCCCATCTAAATGTCAAAGGAAGATCGTATACTTATTGGAAAGGAGTTAATTTTCTCTAATCATCTTGCAGGTTAAAAGAAGACATACAAAATCTCTTTTCAGGATAAAAGAGAGCTTTTTTTATGGCATAAACTGTAAAAAAATTATCAGGAATCTTAATAGGGTCTCCAATTATTTATACAAAATGCTTTAATGATCCCCAGGATGGAACTCTTACAATACAATTCTAGATACTTTAATATAATGTTAACATTAATACATTACAATCTTGCTAATTCTTATTCGCTAGTCCAAAAACCTGGCTGTCTCACCCCACTTCTCAGATTTAAGAGGAACAGAGTGCCAATGGTCCCCTTAGTCTGGCATCTTGCAAATGACAATTACATTTAGAGGATGGTGCAAGAGAATACCTTGCAACAGAAAATCCTGTTCATAGCGGAAGTATCTTCCTAGTTATTAACAAGTGTTTGGCTTGTGGCCTGAAATATAAAGGTGTGTATCCCTTTTAAATAATTTTTCATATCTAACTTGAAGGTGAATGTTCTCATTAACAGAAATATCTAAACCTATTCTGAATCCAATTAAACTCCTTGCCAAAAGGTGTAATTCTAGGCAATCATTGTACAGCATATAAACACATATTTCTATTTATCAAATTTAATTAGCTAATTCATTAGGTGTCCCATTGTTGCTGAATTATGAGAAAGGGCATATAGGAGCCCCTAATGCTTTCTTTATATCATTTGTTATTTTCTTTACCTCTAATATGTCCCCTCTTGTTTGTCTCACCTCTAAATAAACACGTCCTAACCTTTTCAATCTCTGCTCACTTGGAAGCCTTTCCATGTTTCTATTCATTTGCATCACCACTCTCAAGACCCCTTCTGTTTCCACTACATTTTTTTTTTCAGATGGGGTGACCATAAATGAATACGATATTTAATGTCGGGGTACGCCATCAATTTACACAATGGCATGATGATTTTTTTCAATATTATTCTCTATCCTGTTTGATTTTCTGGCCACGACTGGCCACTCAGATGTTGTACTTTCAGGAATGGTGGCAAGAAACAGGGTGTCCACATACAAAAGTAGGCAAAAGATAAAACATCAACTAACAGACCTTTTAATCTATGGGTAACCTGCATCTTCATGACATGTCTCATGCCAGTTCAGAAAAGGCTTATTCCCATCAATTTTATTGGCATCAGCACCAAGCAGCACCCTGGCAAGGCTCCAGAGCAACATATCCTTTGCACGGACATGTGACAAACTGGATAGCAGTCATTAATAAGGGTTTGCCAGCTCATGACATGACAAAGGTTGTTCTAGATTTGATTTTGACAAATAGGGAGGAATTGGTTGAGAATTTGAAAGTGGAAGGCAGCGTGGGTGAAAGTGATCATGAAAAGATAAAGTTCATGATTTTAAGGAATGGTAGGAAGACAACAGCACAATAAACACAATGGATTTCAAGAAGGCAGACTTTAGCAAACTCAGGGAGTTGGTAGGTAAGATCTCATGGGAAAAATGTCTAAGGGAAAAACTGTTCAAGAGAGTTGGCAGTTTTTCAAGGAGACACTATTAAGAGCACAAAAGCAAATTATCCCATAGCTCAGGTCTCCTGGCAATAGAGTGTAAGGAAATGGCTAGAACTGCTTAATTGTGTGTCATAGACCCTATGGTACAAGCAGAGAAAAAAGATGCTCTTTAGCTCAAATGTTAGGAGATTCTGAAACAGGGGACTCTCACCTGTCCCAGCTGCCTCTGGGGTGTTCTGAATGGCCATAGGATGCAGCACACTGACAACTGTGAAAGTCATAGGTAGCCACAGACTTGTTACAATAGCGAAGGGACAGCAGTACCATTTGCAAAAGAGGAGTAGAGATAAGCATATCCTGTTTCATAGGTAAGTACACTCCAGTCTCTAGAGGAAGTGTTGTATCACCCCACAAGCTATACTTCCAGGAGCAGTGCTGCGGTGTCAATCAAAACTGGTTGGTCAGCGTGCTCCCTCCTGGATTTGCCATCATTTGGAAGAGGTGCTACATGATATGTTCTATTAACAGGTCAGCTCCTTTATGTTCAGCATATCAGTACATAAGGCAGATGGTTGGGGAGTACTGCACATACCTAGTCTAGTGTTTCAAAATCTCTTCATTTCTGTAACACCACAAGAACAATCTGTTGCCACAGCTAAATAAACAAAAGCAGGGAGCAAATGCAGCAAGAGATATAATGGGTCAAGTCTAGGGTGACCAGATGTCCCTATTTTATAGGGACAGTCCCGATTTTGTGGTATTTTTCTTATATAGGCTCCTATTATCCCCCTACCCCCGTCCCAATTTTTCACACTTGCCCTCTGGTCACCCTAGTCAAGTCTGAAAAACTAAAGAGTAAAGTCTAAGCAGGGTTTTAAGGATTTAGTTCAATGGTTGAGATCCAAAGCCTAGATCGCTGCTTTTGGGCACAAGAATAAATCCTCCCTCCACCCCCAATATCTATCAGTTTGGAATATAAAAATCATAAAGCAGAGTAATAAAGAGGGATGGGAGGACAGCAAACAGGCAACCAAGCATGACTGATTATTAATAGCTTGTGGTATGCACATCATAGTAGGTCTTTAGAGATTCGGTTGTTTTTTGTTTATTTTGTTTTTTGCTTTTTATCTATGTATGTTTAATATTTTGCAGAACAAAATGAAGAGAACATTTGAAAAAGAACTCTTGAACCATATGTGAGACATGCATTGCCAAATTCAGGCTTACTTCAAAACAGTTGACAGATAGTGGTTTTTTGAACAGCTAGTTTAACCAAGAAAGCGGTATTTGTGTGTACATTTGTCTGCACATGCAAATGTGGGTAAGCAAAGTTAGATACATTTATCCATATTCATGCACTAACATCTATTTGTATGCGCACATCTCGGGTTTTCACATGCCACCAGATGCACTCACAAATATTGCAGGTGAGTAGAGGAGGCCCTTTAAGATTTGGCCAAGTATTTGGAAACAACCAACATTTAAATAAACTATCAAAATAAACCCTAGATAGTCTATAATGAAATGTTTTGACACAAACTAAGGGCTTTTGTCTGTGCATAAATTATTCCAAAATAGCTATTTCGGAATAATTCTGTGTGTGTGGACAGTCTTATTCTGGAATAAGAGTGCCTTTATCAAAGTTAGTTTAGTTCATTTTGGAAGAGATTTAAAATGAGAAAAAAATTATAACAATACTGGAAATATTTATTGAAAAAATTATGTCTTCCGCATTTAGTAAATTGTAAATTATAATTCCTTCACTCACTGAATTAATACCAAAATTGATGAGCAACTGAGAATTTTACATTATTTCTGAAGCTGAGTCACCTTCCTGCTAGTTAACACAAAACTAACAGCTAAGAGGATTGTAATGTAATGTATGAAACAAATGAAACAGATGGGGAAAACATGGCTTTTTACATTTATATGCAAGGTCAATTTTCCAAAAAAATAATATTTGCTTGGCGGATGTCTGTTTCAGACAAAGTTGTTATTACTCCATCTCTACGTGATCAGTGACTTTTACTATTAATTATCAAGGACATTCTACAGGACACCCATTAAAAAAATGCATGCAGTTTCAAAGCAAGTAGCTATTTCCATGTAGGACACTCTAGATTCAAGTTGACAAGCCTCATGGATCCTTTGAAGACCTAAATAGTTGTTGGTTTAACTGATAATCTACCCAGTTGGATAAGTTATTTTTCACTTTTCTTATTGAGACGTAATTTGTAAGGGGCCAAATGCTGCTTCCACTGAAGTCCCAGGCCAAACCTCTCCATGGACTTTGACGAGAACATGATCAGGTCCACAGCATATGACTGTTTATTTCTAGACTCTAAAAGCAAGTATTAAAAACATTACTGGGGCCATTCTACAGCACTGCCAAAGCTTCAAACCTCAGCTTTTAAACAGAAAGGCTTGAGAGGTGCTGATAAGTCGCAGGCAATAAACAGATGCTGAGGTATTGTCACAGGAATGGCAACACTAAGTGACAAGTCAAGCTAATTTACCACAATGCAATTGCTTTATCTCTCTGTACTACAACAAATAACACGGTTGTTATTACTAAATGACAGAATGAGGTGCTGCAGTCACATGCAACAGAAACTTGTTCACTGAAGAAAAATTACTACATAGAATATACACTCTGCACAATTTTTTCCCTCCACATAAAGTATAATTTTCAACAACTAGGTGCTTCTGAGTATTCATAGGGATAAGGCCATCTTTCAAAGCAGGCTGTATATTCACTTGTATACTCAAATTGTCTGCAAGGGACAGTTCACTGGAGTTTGGCAACTGACAGTACGAAGCAAGAGAGTATTGCACCAAATGGAGGACTAGAAGCAATTCAAGGTGTTTTCACTTTATTATAGAGAGCGAGTGCTACTAATTGTTGCAAAGAAATGTAATGAGAAGATTTCTAATAAAGTGAATTTTCAGTGGTTTTCACAGATGCTTGCCATCTTGACATGTGAGGAATCATGCATCAATTTCCATGTCAAGATGAGTCTATAAAAAGAAATAGCTACTGTATCCTAAGTGCTTCATTCAGTTCAGCACAGTTAACCATTTGTATGCTGTTAGCCTTGTCTGTGATGCAAGCAGAAGGCATTCTGAACAGCCTTTAATAGTTGATCACTCCTTGCTTGATAAAGCTGTTAAACTAGTTTTCACATGTATTCTTTTGGTGAGAATTTAATGCTTGCGGAACAAGTTTCCTCACATCGTCTCACAAAAGTCACCTTGACTTGGGGAAACTACTCCCACGACCCTGTCTTGGAAGTATCCGAGACTGCCCTTTAACAGCATCTCTAAATAGACAAACATTGTGGGGTTGGGGGGGGGGTGTTTTTTTTAAAAAGCACATTAGGTAACACATTTTAATTAACATGTTTTAAAACCCTAGTGTAGACAGAGCAAGCTGTTTTTAACATGACAGCTGGTCAAGGTGAATCCTAGGTTCCCCGTCACACTGTCTACACTAGAATTTTAAAATATGTCAGTTAAAATAAGCTAGGTAACATTTTAACCCCATTTTTTCTAGTCCAGACAGGGCCAAAGATGATAATTTAGGGCCAACTGTGCTAACATCTGTGATATGAACATCTGTCCACTGTGAAAAGCACTTAAGTCACCAAACTCATTTCATACAAATCACTAAGCATCCTTCACTATAACCTGGGCTGGATTTAAACTACTGAAATAAAAAAAACAAAAGACCCTATAAGCCCCTTCCCTTTAGCTGGTGCTATCCAACCCTTCCTTCTTTCCCTTCCTCACTTTCACAGACACATGCACCGCATTTTCTTTCAGTATTAATCGTCCAGTATTCTGTTACTTTCACACTCAGATTTAGATATTACTGTAACTTAAGGAAAATAAAGAATATTCCCCTTGCTCTTATACTAGAAATTCAGAGATGTAGCATAGACTAACACCAACAGGTTTGGTTCCTCATTGCAGCTTCATTTGCAATTTTGTTAAAGATTCATTTTGTGTGGGGTTTAGAGCAAAATTTAAGCTTGAAGTGAAGCGTTCTAACAATGTTATTCATTTTTCTGATTTGTCACATATCATGCTGTAGTCTTTTCATCTAGAGCTCACCCTCAATCTTGTTTCAATGGAACACTCTTGACATGTATCAGGGAAATATTGTTTGCGTAGACAAAGATTGGGTCCTGGAGAAACACTCAGGCTCAGGGAAAATCCTATGAACTAAAAGGGGTATAATGCTATAAGGATTCATAAGAGCTATCCCACACAGCTTGCAGTTGCTCAGATCTCCTTTTATCCACAATGTTTGTTAAATATATTTACTGATGAACAACCTAGACAGCTATAGTTAAACCCTAATTCCATTGCACGTCTTTCTGCTCTGTTCCCGATCAAGCCCTATGTACCCAAGAGCGAAACCGTGATTTAACTCAGCATTTCATTGGAGCTCCTATTTCATAAATCGTTACAATTAAATCTATAAAGTGAAATAGATCATGTTGTTGTCTCCATTGTTTAGTAGCTGACAGAGTCCCAGCAGAAACGTGTGCAATCACAAACTGAAAATAGTCAGCATATTGCCTCGAGGTGGGGAAATCACATAATTCCCGTTTGTAAGAAGTACAAACGTATCAGCTGCTTAGTCACTGTGAAGGAAAAGTAACAGCAAGCTGATTGCTTTTCAGAGAATGTATGACATATTTTAAAAATAGCCTTAGATTTCTTTCCTAAGCAAATTTAGTGCAGGTAAGAGTTGTAGGACTGACTTCTTTGAAGACCAAAGTCATCTATTTATTTACAGAGCCAATATAGTACAGTTAGCAGCAGTGCAACAATGCCCTATACCACTAGTACCCCTTAATCTTCCCTGTACCTTGACCCTTCAGTGGAGAGCCAAGCACAGGCATCAAAGTAGTGGCTTCATGATATAGATCCGTAACTACTACAAACTGAAATGATGCCACCAACTCGTTTCACACAGGCCACCAAACAACATCAGATACTAATTATTCTGGCTCACTACTGATCTGGGGTAGGATTCTGAGATCTGCTACATGATAAATATTTCAGCCACCACCTCATTAGTCACAAAAGTAGGCAGATCCCCAATCAACAATCAGATTAAGCAGTGCTGTCGGAATTTGTTGAAATACTGAGAAGTGAGAAATGGACAGGGATGATATATGTGAACAGTGTGTTGCTCAGTTAGGGTGTTGGAGAAAGAATTGGAGAAAGTCTGGAATTTAAAACGGTCCTTTAACCAGCAAAGAAATTAGTACAAGAGGATTCTAAGCATGGAATACTCTCACAACAGATGTTGATGTACATCTTTTCGAGAAAAAGTCAGCAAGGTCAGGTGCCATCTACACTGAAGATTCCCCACTGGCAATCTTACAGTCCTAACCAAAAAACTGCTTTTATCCAATCTTTGCTAATACAATTCTAGACTTTGAAAGGCAGTGAGATGAGCTAATGGACAACAAGCTTAGAAGAATTCTTTGTCTTAGAGAATATGCATCTCCCACAGAGAATTACGTGTACTGCACAGTGCACTGCTCTTGATAATGAAAAAGATGAAGCTAACTTAAAAGAGTGGAATTCTTTTTTACTTATCACATACTAATCAAGAAAGTAATTAGAAGCATGTTGAAAAGATGTTTATGTAAATATTAGTCAAGGAGTTTTCCAAAGCAATGAACCTTAATTACATGCACCAGTAAATCTGACTGCACAGGAGCCTAGAGATAAAATACTTGTGCATGTTAGAGCTAATCACTTCAGAAAGAGATCTGATTGATTTATACCACTTTAATTACGTTCAACCAATTATTCTTTCTTCTCTGTGAAGCTAGTGTTGTATCCAGATGAGAAAGAGTTTAGGATTATACAACATGAATCAGCATTAAGGTAAGCAGATAGTAGCTATATTGAAAAAATTCATTCAGGCTGGACATTGATATATAGTAGAGCTGCCTAAAACCCCCAAAGTCCCGTGCACACATGCTGTCGTGACAAACCAAGGCCAAGTCATTAGGAGTAATATCTACTTTGGTTTTTCCAAAGTCTGGATTCAAAACACAGAAGAGATCTTTATAAGATATCATGCCAAATTTTAGCAAGTTAACAACCAGATTTTCTAAATTAGATGCAAATAGTGTGGACATGCATTTACACACTTGCCTAACTTGCACGTGCAAATACTCAATCAGGTATTTGGGCACACACCTGAGCAGTTAGACATTTTACTAGCCCTGTGGGTGGGCAAGTAACTGAACTGTAATACACACACTTCAAATATTTACACAGAGTAATTGCAAAGTCAGGCACATACAGGTAGGTACACGCGAGCAACTGCACACACCTACCTGAAAATCTGACCTTTAAACTGTACAGAAACAGAGAAGCAAACATTCTTCTACACAACAGACAGGTAAATCAGTTGGACTACAATAGACCCAGGAATAAAACATCAATTCAGAAACTGGCCAAGTATGTATGATATGATATTCCATAATGAGGATCCTATCTCTTCTGATTCACTAGTAGATGAATGGGATTAGGAAGAGGGGAGGCACCCGCCATAAAATATAGCAAATTACACCTTAATCTTCTTCATGCTGCAATTCATTGAGTAATTTTAATGAATTTATGGTCTAGAAACAAAGCGAACAACACACATGAAATATATTCATGGGCAGCTTTTTAAACCAATGCATGCACAAACAAAGCCCAATCCCCTTGGTTTCTTAAAAAGAATAGGAGTACTTGTGGCACCTTAGAGACTAACAAATTTATTAGAGCATAAGCTTTCGTGGACTACAGCCCACTTCTTCGGATACATATAGAGTGGAAAAAACATTGGTTTCTTAAAGTTTATTTTCTATTTTTAAAGTTAGCACTATGATGCCAACCTGTCAAAAAAGTTACTAGTAGAGCCCTTCTTCGCATGCTCTCCATAGCAGCAAATTGAGTGCTGCCAGTATTTTAACAAGGGACTCCACAACTATTTCCTCCTTAACATATGAGAGTTCTGTGCCCCAAAGCGTGTGATACTCGAAAATAGAAAGCATGAAGGAGTGGTGAATCTGTTCATTTGTCTTCCCATCTAAAGTAAAGTGCCATATCCTAATTATAACTGAGGAAAAGAGCAGCTCTACAGGGCAAATAAAATGTTCTTTACAGGAAAGGTTTCTACTTTGTTCATAGCCATTACAACATGAATTTTGCTACTACAAACACCGAGTTCAGTCTACATAATCTGAAATGAGACGGGAGGACAAACACCTTCTATGAAGTGCGGGAAAGGGGAGAGTTTCTTCACATCTCCAGGACATTGTTTAACAAAAACCTGCTATTTGCTCCAATCTACCTTATCTCAAAAGTGTAAAATGTGCTTGTCACAAATATTTTTATGTGCCCCGAGGGATAATTTGCCCCAAGAGGGAGTGAGGTCAACCAGAGACAGGGAAATCACCCCACACTCTTTCCGGGGTCACTTGAGAGCCCCCTCCAGCACATGCTAGAGGGGCACAACTTGAAAGTGACACACATTTGGAAAGCTAGGAACTTAAGAAGGGTTACATTTATTTCCTCCATTTAAAGAGAAGCTTCCAGAAGTGAAAGTTCATTGACCCATTAGCCCCAGGAATAATGTCAAATACTAACTTGTTTTCCCTTTCTCTCTCTCCCCCTCCCCCAAAAGAATTCTGTCCTTCAGCTTGATCGCTGAATGAGAGAGGGATTAAAACAACTCATTACCAATTCAAATAAAATTTGAGACAAAGCAAAGACACTGGGGTTTTGAATTAGTCAGAGAATTGCTGCATTTTAGGATAATTACAAAAAAAAATTGTCATTTAAGTTACCTAGTGCTTCGAAACTTGCCTAGAACTTACTACAGCTCATACATTACAAATGCTAAATGGTTAGGTCAATGGACTAACTACCCAATGCCGTTAAAACCAGAAGATGGTCCAGAGCTCATGTGATTATTGGCTTAAGACTCAGATCTAATTTATCATTCTATAAAATCCATCTCAAGTTATTTTTGTTGTCTTTCTTCTTCATTTTATTCCCCATAGACAGCACAATGCTCAAAAAACAATGCATGGTGACATGACATAAAAGCAGTGAGTTTGCTTATTGAGATCCCAGATCCTATAGTTTTCCCATTTATTTTTTGCTGCCTTTTTTCTTTTAGCAGACTTGGTGGGGGACGGGGAGAGGAGAGGACGGCTCAGGGAGTAAAGACTACAGTTCGTCTTCCTTGTGGAGTAAAATGAAGAAAGGACAATTGAGATTCACCCTGCAAGACAGAAAGCAAAGGGGAGGGGAGGGACCTGCTGGTGTGAAGGGAGTAGGAAACAGTGCTTGAGTGAGGGGGGATTTTGGAGGTATAAATTGAGAAAGAAATAATGTCACTACAATGTTAATAGTTTTATTGGTTTTCTGAACAACACTGTGTTTCAGAGACCAGTGCAGTCATATTACAAACAGGGCCAGTATATAAAGACAATACACTATAAAGAAAAGTAAGCCTTAGAAGCAAAATGATCTTTACCAAGCCTCTACCTTTGCTAATATTTGTACCACGTGCCATAAGAAATAAGGCTGTTGATGTTATCGTCCAGTGCCAGACACTGAACCATCTATTTCACCACAGAACACTCACATGGGTGCCCGGTGTGGAAGCTGACTCCACACCAACCTATTAATGTACCTTGTACATTAATCTCTAGGGAGTGACAAGGGGTAGATTAGTATCTGCATCTGCTCAGTTCTTGGCATTTTCTTTTCTAGAAATTGTGACAACAAATTTTACCTCATTTTTATCAAATAGATTTTTCTGGCTTTGCATCTAACAAAACTATTTCTGAGAATTGTATAATAGGCAAATTATCTCTGAAGAATCATGGGGTCATAATGGAAAGTTTAGAACATTTTTAACTGATCTCTTTATCATGTTTCCATTATCCATCTTATAGAAATTATGTATACATTAAATACTATGAGAGATGCTCACACACACACACACACACACACACACACACACTCCTAATAATCCAATTCTCAAAACAGCTAAAATTACAGTGGAATGCTTAATATGCATTCTACCTACTGCAGGGATATGTTCAACATGTGTAAAGGAGGAAAACTGCACAATCCAAGAATAGGGCAAATCAGTCAGATAAAATAAATGTCAACCTGAACTCGATCCCAAAACTCAGAAAGAAGCCTATCTGAATCTATTTCAAGGTATAATAAGGTTCAGTTTACTTTTCTCCCCATTGCTTTCCATTTTCACACTTCCAATTTCCTGGCTCCAGCTGGCAGAAGCAGAAGTGCCAAAATACCACAAACAAAGGCTATTCTTCATCTAATCTAACTCAGCTATTTACAGAGTGTCAGTCACCATCGTATATAAGTGGTGAAAATCAACTCTCCAATTGCCTCTTTCCAATGACCTCTAGAGACAACAATTCAACAATGAAGATAGAAGCATACAGTATTGGGAGTCTCATGAGACTGCTTTTTCCCCCTTTATCAGATTTCTCCAGACGAGCTTGGCAGACTCAGGAGTTTTAGAGAATCATCGATACTTCTAGAAGTTTATTTTACTGATCCTCTAATTAATTTCCGAAGTTCTCCTATCACAAGAACAGTTTAATGATTAAATACTGAATAGAATATTTTTATCCATGTGTATTATTATACAAATCTCAAAAACTTAGGCCTGATTTTCATTTCATCCCAGTCAGAGGAGAATCAGGTTCTGTGAGTCTGGGACATAGAACAGAAATAACTTCTTATGAACTTGCTCTTTTCCAGCTTCTATGATTCTGCAGCATCAAATGCACCCATTTGGGGAGGAGGTTATTACACCTGTTTCCAGATGGTGGCCGGAATTTGACCCAAACTTTTGAAACTGCAGTATAGAAGCCTTGAAATTTAAGTGTCTACTTCTGGGATCGGCAACCTTTGGCACGCATCCCATCAGGGAAATCCGCTGGCGGGCCGGGCCCGTTTGCTTACCTGCAGCGTCTGCAGGTTCAGCCGATTGCAGCTTCCACTGGCTGATTCAGGTCAATGGGGGCTGCGGGAAGCAGTGCGGGCCAAATGTTGCTGATCCCTGGTCTAGTTGGTGTTGCCATGGTTCTAAACACAAAGGGTGAAATTCTGTCCCAGGTGGACGACCAATACAAAGAATATTTCACCTTGTAAGTTCCACTGAAATGGTACATAGGTTTTCCCTGGCCCTCCAGAGGTGTCAGAAGTATGGATGCTGGGGATGCGGTAGCCCCCCTCCCTGAAGTAGTAACAACAACCAAACACATGCTTTCCGCTTTCAGCACCTCCACTATAAAAATTGTTCCAGCAAAAATCATGCCGAGTTTGCCAGAGCTTTGACTAGATTCACAAAACATGGCGGGGAGGGAGAGAAGCAGCTTCCTTATATAACCTTTAGCTCAGTAGTTAGAGCACTCATCGGGGATATGGAAAGCTTGGGTTCAGTTCCCCCCTCTGTCTGATATGGAGAAGGGATTTGAACTTGGATGTTACACATTGGAGGAGAGTAGCCCAGGAACGCCGCCAGCTTTTCTGCCGCCCTAGGCGGCAGAAGGTCCCACCTCAAAAGGCCACCCCCACAGAGGCGGCGGAAGGTACCGCCGCTGAAATACCGCCGCGGTCGCTGCCCCCCAAATTGTAGCACCCTAGGTGACCGCCTAGGTCACCTAATGGGTTGCGCCGGCCCTGGAGTAGTCTCGGGTATGGGGTATTCTGGTCTGGGAATCTCTCATGTCACTCATATCGTGGTGTGGAATGCATGGCGAACACAGATCGCCATCTAGTGGTCACCTGTATGGCATTGATGCTCCAACAGGCAGCTAAACCTTCTGAGATGATGATGAAGTTTGACATCGACGCACTCCATGTGCCACGTTTAGCCAACAGGCTTTGTATTGACATCAGCAACAGAGTCTCAGCTTTAGCTAATCTGCCAGGTGACTTGGAGTTTGCCTGGTCCCTGTTCTCTTCTACCCTCAACCAATCTGCTGAGCAGATGATTGGCTATAGGAATCCAGCACGCCATCCATGGCTATCATAGGAGGCCTTCCAGATAATGAAATTGAGTGCATGGTGATAAGCGCAGTCGTATCAGCTGAAGCAAAAATTTAACACCTTTACACTCCGCGATTGTGAGGCATATTATAACCAAATGGCGGATGATGTCGAATTTGGCTTAGCCATGGGCAACTTGAAGCCAGCATTCCATGCTGTTCACAACCTCAGCGGTCAAGATGTAGTCACTACAAATGGCATCCTGAACGACAGCCAAAGCCATCCATGTAAATCGGATGAGGACGTTCTCTCACGCTGGATAGAACATTATCACAGCGTCCTGAACCATCCTCCAGTTGCCGTTTGTTGAGAGCTGGATGATCTGGCAGTCACTGCGGTTCCGGATCCAGACATTTGTACTGATGCACCAACATTGGATGAAGTGAAATGTGCCATCTCTAAACTGAAAAACGGACACACAGCCGGTGCTGATGGCATCCCCTCAGGGCTGCTAAAATGTGCTATTGATCCTGTAGCAGAATCACTTCTGTCCATCTTTTGTCTGGTGTGGGGAACTGGAACCCGGCCAACCGCCGGGAAGGACAGTATTGTGATCTCACTCTTGGGGCAAGGGGCCACGCAGGTCTCCACAGGCCGATCACCTTGCTCTCCATTCCAGGGAAGGTATTTGCCTGTGTTTTGCTGGCACGCCTGGGAGCCTTTGCTACATAGAAAAGTCGTCCCCAACAGTCAGGCTTTACGAGGAACAGGTCCACATTAGATGCCATTTTGGCCCTTCACTTCTTGTTGGAGATACATCATGAGTTCAGGAAGCCCCTGCACGTAGTGTATGTTGATCTTAAGGCTGCATGTGATTCAGCCCCAGTCCTGAGCCCCCTCCTGGACCATGAACCCCTCATCCCCGGCCCAATTCTTTGCTTAGGAGTTGGCATTTCTTTCCTTTGTTCTTTATAAATGGTTCTTAGGGGTGCATTGCTGTGGGTGCTAGACTGTCTGACTTGTAGGCCTTGTCTGCACTGGGTTATTTTACACCAACATAGCTGCATTTGTGCAAGCTACTAGTGTAGACAATCCATGCCCTGTTAACTATGACTTGTGCTGGCACAGTTTATCTCAGTATGAAACCCCAGTGTAGATAAGTTCTTAGTAAGGCGACAACTCCACTTCATCTAAAAAATTAGTTTTATAAAAAACAAACCCTTAAGACCCACCCCCCCATTCCCCATTCTTCTTTCAAATTCCATTGAAAACACTGGTTTTATAGCAAGGACAAATTTCAATCAAGTATTTGCAACCCAAACATTACAGCACTGAGAACGTGGAAGCACCTTAATTGATTTTCATTGTCCAAGATAAGCGATATGCAGACTGTGAGAGAGTCATAAATAGGTAAAGAAATACTTGTTTACAATATATGACTTTCAGGCTGGCCATGTCCCCAATAATAGAGTTTCGCATTTACCTCCCTGTGCACATTAATGAAGATTTACCCTTTTAGATTCCTTTCATCTTGGTTACTAGGCTGAAATATTTGTATAATAGTTAAAACAACAAATCCAGTTAAATCAGTGTACATCCCCAGTAGTAATGCTCTGCACAGCCATGTCAATAATCCAGTTCTGCCTGCTCTCCAGCCTGGGAAAGGAAAGGAATGTCTTACCCCTCATCCCCGGCCCCACCCCAGAGACCACACCCCCAACCAGACCTCTTACCCCCCCACATACCTAACCCTCTACTCCTGCCCTGAGCCCCCTCCTGCACCGTGAACCCTTCATCCCCGGCCCCAGCCCACAGCCCTCACCTCTGCACCCCAACCCTCTGCCCAAGCCCCTCCCACACCCCAAACTCCTCATCCCTGCCCCAACCCAGAGCCCTCATCCCCTCCACCCCAACCCTCTGCCCCAGCCCCCTCCTGCACCATGCACCCCTCATCCCCAGCCCCACCCCGCAGCCCTCACCCCCACACCCCAACCCTCTGCCCTACCCTGAACCCCCTCCCACACTCCAAATCCCTCAACTCCACCCCATTAATTTTGTGTAATAATAATAATCAATGGATAAATTCTTAATAAAGTTACCCAGAGAAAAAGAACAAAAGGGTAATTCTGCAAGTGATGGCCTGAGTTCGAAACCCAGCTTGCAAACTGAAGTTATACAAAAGAAAGATGTGGCAAATCTAAAAGATAAGAAAAGGGGTTTTCATCAGTCTTGGCTATCAAGATTTACATGGTTGGAGTACAATAGCGAATTAGAGTTTTTTGCTTTTGACAGTTATTGATCCAAGAGTGCTTGGTTGCTTCCATATTCAAAAGAGTATTAATAAAGTTGATATTCTTAGTTAAATACATTTTTCTTATGATAGTGATATTGTGCAATATAGGAAAACTGTTAAACACTTACTGTTTCCAGTCCAATTTTACATTATTTTAAAAAATATATATCAGCTTACAAGGCAGGTGGGGGGAGGGTCTTGGACCCATTCTGGACGTCACCAAAAATTATACAAACCTGCCGCCCCTGCTTACCAGCTCCTCCAATTCTCACACGGAGGTTCTCTATCGGATTGGCATAGCAGCATCTGCCATGGGCCGTTTACAACAGATATGGAATCAACATCTTAGTATGACAACCAAGTTCAGGATTTATTCGAGCTGTATCCTTCCCATATTGTTGTACGGCTGCGAAACATGGACACTATGCTGCTCAGACTGGACAAAGCTGGAGGTTTTCCACACAAAATATCAACATTGTATATTGGCCATAAAGTGGAAAGACTTCATCTGTAACGCAGATGTTTATGGTCACTTGGGTCTACAGACTATTGGATCCTGTGAGGTATTGAGTTCTCTGAACTCCTGTTGAAGCCAGTGGGAGTTGAGGATGATCAGCACCTTGTAAAATCAGGCTCTCAAAAGGATAAATGCTTTTTCTGTTAGTTATTAAACTGTAATCCTCTAATGTACCATGGATGAATCATATATGTTGCTGGAATTTTGTCAGCTTATTAAATATATATTTTTAAAATTACTTAATTTGAGCTGAGCAGCATTATAATTACTTGCATAGCTTAAGGAATTAAGGATTTTTTAAAAAAATTTAATTAAGATAACTTTGCAAGGTCAGTAGATAAGCTATAGAAATTAAATAATGTCAGAACTAAATAATATTGGACTAAGTACATAGTCAAATGAAACAAAATGCCGGATGCCAAGACTTATTCAATGCCGTGCTAATATTTTTAAAGCGCATTACTGACAACTGTTGCCACTTATGACTGCCTGTTCCATCCTTTAAATAATCAACTTCCTTAAGTACAGAACTTCCATTTTTTTCCACTGCTTCACTTGAATAGAGATCAGAATTAATTCCATGCATCTTCCCAGGGCAACAGCACACATGGTAACAATGTCATATCCTAAAAGTATTAAAGGGAAAGATTTATTCAAGGAACATTATACTAGACCAAAACCTCAACAGGCACATAAGTAAGCAATTATCCCAAATTAGGCGCTTAAAGAACTAAATATTTGCATGCTTCCTTAGGACACCATCTACGTGAATACCATATCCATCTTAAAATGTATTATTATGAGTAACGCTGAAGATTTCAACTAAAAAGTATTAGAGAGAAAGGAAAACATTCAGGTTTTTTTTATTGTTTATTTGTTGTTGTTTTTTGACATTTGACTTTGTATAGTGTATAGTGATGCAAAAATGACATTCATAAAATTACTATAACTTAAATCTTTTTAATATAAGGTAATTACAAACTTGTTTGAGCCTTTACTGAATATTAAGATTTGCCAAAAGTATGTTATAGCCAGGGTACTTGAAAATAGAACAATACCATTTATGTTTAACTAGTTGTGTTGTAAAATGTTCAGGCTGGTTAAAGAAATTGCAGGACGCTTCTGCTTCTATTTCCCAAGCACAAGCAAGTGTCAGGAAGTTAACCAACCCCTCCTTAGCTATAAAACCAAGTTTCTTACCCCTAAGAGTACTATACCAACTCAGAAAAATTGCATTTTTAAACTTTGCTTTGCTTTAACTTTGTACTAGTTTATTTTGTGCTACATTTAAAAGAAATATTGGTTATTGAAATTTGTGCTTTGTACAAAATATTTAATAGCAAAACAGATTGTAACTCCAAGAAGGTTGGGTCATGAGAGAACCCCAAGAGTGTTTTATCTAGACCAGGACATCTCCCTTTGTATAAGATACCAGTTGGTACAAATGTAATCCTTATCTCAAGAAGAGAAACCATGTAAAATATTCATGTTTTAGGAAAAGACCTGATTGTGGAAAGCAATGTAGGGTTGCATTAGCAGAGCAATAAATCTAGGAGTAAAGTAGGCCTATACTAACTCCCTTTTTTTTTTCTACTTGTGTGTTTAAAGCTCCAGGAAAAACATGAGTAGCTGGAAATGTTTATTTATTTATTTCTTAAATGTGGAAATGGCAAACCTTTGTGAAATGCATACTTGCAAATATTTTAACAAAATGCAAAGCTCCTAATATCATTGCTATTTAAATGGCTAAATGCTTTATGTACCAACTTGGAATCAAATGACCTTGCTAGACAAATTACTAATGTAAGAGGCCATTTAAGTATAGAATATTTATATTAATGGAGAATTAATTAACAACTGGCAGTGCTCAGGCAATACAGTTGGAGCCGTTATCAGTTCCGGGATATTAGAGAGACAAGGTGGATGATATTATCTCCCAAAGTCATGGAGGCAATGAATGAATAACAGCAACCATCTTAAATTTAAACAAGCCTGAAAGAGGTATGTTTTTCCCAATTTCATGGAAATAGGAAGGACAAATGGTACATAGATGGAGGGGCAGCCAGGACATATTTCAGTGAGTGACATTGCTACCTGGAGCATAGGGTCAAATTTGGCTCCGCTTCTCTTCTGTCCAGCTGGCCAAATGGTGTTATAACTTGCAGCAGCAGCAGTTCTTGCACTGTGAGTATCAGAGAGGGGAAAATTGCCCACCAAGGGCAACTGAGGGGAGAGGGGTAGGGACCAGAATGGGGTCCCTACCAGGGTGGGATGAGGGATGGGACAGGGACCGAAATTTCCGTCCCCCAACCCGCAGGAAATATCTCAATTGCCATCACTACCTGAGGAACCTCCACAAGACGTTATTATGGATTGGTGAGAGGAAATTACCTTAGGAATTAGATTTAAAAACTTGTAATGATTTTATTGGAATACTGAAATGCAATTGTAACTTAAAATATTAACTTTCTCTTGTTAATCACCAGGTGGTTAGAGCATGTATTCCTAAAGAGTGGACAGGGACTAAACAGAGAAACAGCTAGACTTAATATTCTTAATATTGGTTAATTTGCCTGTCTAAAGACTGCTCCTTAAATGGCTTCTTCCAAGTTACTGATTTAAATATTTTCTTCAATCACATAGGATTTAGTTAAGATTGTTTACATTGCCCATCTATAAATTGGCTGTTATTAATAATAAACAACAGGATTCACCTGTCCTAAAACAAAATTATCTTGCCCATTTATAAACCTTCTTAGTTATCTCAGGAATCAGGATATAAGAAGATTGGATCCATGACAATTTTGGGAAATAGGACCTTGGTCTCAGCTTGCCAAGAGAAAAAGTGCCCCACAAAAGGCAGGGCCCACTCTCTGAGGTGTAATCTCTGCTAAAAGCTCCCCACGGAAGAGTCATACAGAAGAGATTGTAACTGAAGTAACCAGTTTATCATTTGTATCATTTTGCTTAATGTTTTATTTTCATTTCTTTAATAATAATATAGCCATTAATTAATTGTGATTATTTTTCTTAGTCTTAATCACAGTATCCCCTAAGTTATGTGGAAAAAAAACTGTGATAAAAATAGTGAGAATCACACCCCTGAATTGGCAGTAAGGGAAACAATTAGTAAGAAATGGCCCACCCATTTCTTGTTTCTGACGACTAAATATTTTTTTAAATAAAATTACTTGGCACCCAACAATAGAAAATTACCTCTCTCTACCCCACATGTTGATGGCCAGTTTCACTTCCTGTCTCATGTGTTAGCATAAGACCACCATTCTTACACACTTCCATGGGGGGTGGTTCACGTACATGTTCATTTCCAGAGTTTGTAAGAGTGTGTTTAACAGTTACTGCAGCAGCAAAACTGAAAAAGCACAGATTTGCCTAGAGAAGAGAGGGAAAAGTAAATGCATAATTTGTACTGTTGCTTTTATGCCCTGTCAAAGAAACCCTTCTAAATATCAGTAAGGGGATGGGGAAAAAAATCCCTGTAAAAATTTTTAAAGATTTTGTTTGGGTGTTTTAACTTTCGGAGCATACAGTTTAAAGGGCACTATCAGAAACCTGAAGTTTAAAAAAACCCACTACCTTTGTAATCAAGTTGATAGTACCTCTTTAATGTTTTTGCATAGTCCCACATGTAATAACCTTGCGACTCTGTGAGGGGTCCCGCCCCCCCCCCCCAGTTTGAGAACTCCTGATTTAGAATGAGTTCACTGTGAAGAGTGGCATCTGCATCTCAATACTGCATGCAGAAAGCCAAATTAGACAATATACAACAATCAAAATAGCAATGCAAATATTCTAATGGGCCAGACCATGTTTGCATTATTCTTGTGGACAAACTACAGAAATATGTACCCTATGCACACGGCCAATACAAGGACTATGCATCACTTAAGTCTCATTTTCAGAGCTTAAGTGGTGCACAACCCTCATGGTGTATAGGGGTGAATTTTATCTAAACAGATGATAAATCCAATCAGGCAGATACCAGCTGAGTGCCTCCTGAAAGGTGCTGGGTGCCCTAAATATCCATCGACTTCTAATTGAGGGTGCTAAGCAGCTCTAAGGAGGTAATGAACACTTCACAAGATCAGGCTTAATACAATTGAGTGATATGAGTGTAATTCAGTCTCAATAATGGAATAGAACAGTCCTGTCATACGAAAAATGAAAACAACTTCGGATCTGACAGTCCTAGAAAGTTTCTGCTTCTGTGCTAGTTATTTATCTACCCTGTAAAATCTCTTAGGTAACGATCGAAATATATATCTAGTCTTCACTAACCCAAGGTTAACTAGATGAGAAGATGACAGAGCCCTACATACTGATTAAAATAGCCTGTGTCTCTGGTCCTGCAGTGACTAGTTTGCATCACAGCTCACTAATTTGGGTACTAATTTGGGACTATTGAATTTAGGATTGCTTAGATATCTGTGGAACTTCCAAGTTTATGAAGAAAATTATATCAATCTACAGTAGTTTTTAAAGCATTTGAGTTACTGCAATTATTGCAAGAGTCTATATTTGTCATACCCTATTACAATTTTAGTAGGGCTCAGATAATATAGTGATGAGGCCATACAAATACCCAGGTAGACAAACCATGATGGTATTGTAGATGATTATCTACATTTGAAAAAATAATCATGCAAAAGACCAATTCAAGCTGTTGCTTATTGTATGGCGAATATGGCATTGAACAAGACATGAAAATGTCATTAAGGTAATTGAGCAGATTTCACTTGCAGGAGAATCTTTTGCATTGTTTTTCTAATAATATCATAAGGTTTATCACAAAATCCAAAACCAATAAAAATCATGATGATTACAATCCTTTATTTGTAAGGACGTGTTTCTTTTGTCTGGATTGAACTTCTCAAGCATCCTTGGCCAGTGAATGAACAATGTACTGACAGTGCCTAAAACTTTGAACAAATTGCAAATCAGAGTAGTCTGTGTACAAAATACGGTATATTAGGGTGAACAGATGCATAACAGTTTCAGTCTTGAGGGCTAGCTGTGCATACAACAATTTAACAACACTTGGAAATTTTTCATACTGTAATATTATTAGGGCTGCCTGGAAAAAAATAATTCTATTTGGTGAAAAATGTCAAAGTTTTGGGATTTGGTTTCATTCAGCATCAGGATGGAACTAAGACCTTTCGAAGTTTTTTGCAAAAATCTAGAGAGAGATTTCGGCAAACCAACATTTTCTGATGAAAACACATCTCATCAAAAATTCCCAATCAGTTGCAAATATATAAAGATACAAGAGAACAAAATCTAATATGTATTGGCATACACTAAGACTGCCACAATGTCTCACATCAGCCAAGACAGACTATAAGGATCCGGCTGCCCTGAGCAAAACAGAAAGCCTCCACCCGCTATTACTCCAATATTTTTCTCCATGAAGTGACTGTTCATAGGATACAGCTGGCCTCAATATAAATTAGTCCTTAAGATTGTAAGATGCTGAAAGCGTGGATATTTCCCTCCAATATTTTAACCTGCTGCCAATGATCTATACATTGCCATATAAATAATTAATAATTAACAATACTACCGCCAATAGATAAGCATGTGAAACTAGATGCAAAAGTGAACAAAAGACCATTACAGCTGTCGCCCTTCTGGGTTTGGTGACATTTGAAATCACAGATTCTTTTGTGTGGAAGAAAGAAAGAAAAAGAAAAAGACATGATTAATGAATAGAGGAAGGAAACCAAGGCTGAAGACTGGAATCAAATCATTTCCATATTTTTGGAAACCCCCATTCAAAAAATAGGTGCCACTTTGGGGCACTAATTGTATTTCCATCCTGCAGCATCCTTTCCTGGGAGTACTCGAACACATTAAACTTCCACCTCAGATGGTCATACATACCATGCGTGATACCTTTGTCACACAGCGGGTGACAAATCCAAGACTGAAGCTCAAAGCCAGCCATTTTGCCCTACAGGCAGGCAGAGCCTGGTTTCCAGGCACAAAGAATAACTTGCTGCAGTACACAGTATTCTGGCTGACATCCATCACTTGCTAAGGAAGGTTATCATTACTAGACGTTAAGTAATTGCTGTGCACAGGCTCCTGCAATGACCTCTTACCTCCCTGGGGCCAGTACCAATTGTTTCATAACGCAAGGCCAAAAAGCATATATATCCTGTTGTGGAAAGCGTGGATTCCACCAGCCAACAGACACTGATACCAGCACAAGACACAAACTACACACACCATGCACGCAGAGATAAATCAGTAATGGAACAAAAATCCCAAATGACATAAAACTTAACCCCCATTAGTGGGGAACAGGAGGAGTAACTATATACGGATTACCAAAAAACACCCAACCAGATATGCCATAAACATCTCTCGCACATTTCCGTTCTCAGTTAAGTTGATAAATACATGGATATTGGGTTTACTTCTGTGAGCTTATATTCTAATTTACCTCTCTTCTGATGCTTACAATGGTAGCATAAGTACATCCTCATACAAAAAACCCCACAACCTGAACACACACTCTCACACTGATGCCATAGTAACATATATAGAAAACACAAATTAGATTGTGTACTCAGGTTAATGAAAGCAATACAAAATATGTACGTAGTGATCGTTCACCTTCTAGGAAATTATTTTCTGCTCCCTACAAATCATCTCACAGCAGCCAAACACCTCTCGCTACAGGCACATCCATAACGATATAATTAACTAGCGGATCAAGCCAGCAGCAAATGAAACATGAGAGAAATACAGCTCAGCTGAAGACAAACAAACAGCGCAGATTCTACTATTGGGGCACCAGCCCAGTGAGAAACATACATTTACCTTCATTCCAATTCTTTACAACATTGAAAGCTGTTTATCATCTGGGAGAGTTATTGTGTTAAGTAGATCCATGCAAAGCAGCTGTTCAAGTGTCCCACAATGTGCAGGGTACAATTACAGAGTCCAATACAGAGATCTCCAAAGCAGCAGCAGTAGGACCTCACTGGAATAGCCACAACACAGCACTGAGGGGCACTTTCAGAACACCTTCAGGGCTCAATCCTTCACAATGCAAAGTACCCTCACCTCCTACTGAAGTCAATGGGAATGGAAGGTGCCCAGCACTTTGCAGGATTAAGCCCCTAATAAATAATCTGATGCAACTAAGGCAAATTGCAGTGTCCCACCCTAAAACTTTGACCTAGAATCATCACTGCCAAGCACACAATCGAAAGCAAACAAAAACAATGCTCCCCAGAGAGCAATGAATCAAAGAAACACTACTAGGCTTCCCTACTGCAAGAACACAGTAAGATAACTAGATCTTTTGGCAGTAATAGGGTCTGTTTATCAATGGGATCCCAATCTTCCTTTGGTCTCCTGCAAAGGCATGTGTCATCAGCAAGACTAAAAGCCAACAAATCAAATTTTTTATTACTGCATGTGTACCGATAAAAGGAAGAACTAGCAGATATTGCAGAAGGAATTGAGAGAAAATTTGTTAGGGCTCACAACCAAATCCTTCCGCGCTTACTCAGACACAATTCCCACTAACACCCTTGGGAATTTTGAGTAATAAGTACAGGATGGCGCCTCACAGAGGGCAACGGTCTGTGAAATGGATTCCCATGATGAACAAAACCAATATGTTAAATACCGGTACATTAAAAACCAATACATGAAAGTAAATTCTTTCTTCAACCTTTTTAAGGGACAGTCGATTTACAAACACCTTCCGAGCCTTCTGTGACTTACTCTTACCTCTGTGATGTTTTCTTGTATTTTCTCCTGCAGGAAAAACATAAATAAAAGTGAGATAAGGAGGCCAGGCCTTTGAAAAAACCGCAGAAAGAATGGACCAGTACTGCCAAATTAGAAGCATTCAAGTATCAGAAGCTAAGGCACAGTAATCTCTGCAATGGGGAAGTTCCAAATCTAATAACCCTTTTTCTTACCAGTGTTGGTCTGCTGAAACAAATCTTATACAGCTGTGATTTCAATGAGAGATAAGGGCCCAGTTCTGCTTACACTGATGTCAATGGTGGTTTGGGCTTTTTGCCATTAACTTCAGTTGAAGCAGGCATGGCGTGTGTGAGTGTGAATGCCCCCGTTCATATTGCTGCTTTTTGTGAGACTGGCCCAGAATAACGAAGTAAAAATGTATTATTTAAAACTAAAAAACATAATCCGAAAATGCATGGACACATGGAATGTAATACCATTTTCTTTTTAATTGAAGGCATGGACCCTGTACCGTGGTTGCCAAATGGTAAAGCCTCTACTATCTTTAGGTAGTACAAATGTGGTACAACAATCTCTGTCCCATACTCAGATGTTTTCAGACAATGAGCAATATTGGACTAATTAAACTTCTGGATATTTAGTTTTAAAGGTTTGAAAATATTTAGTTAAGGCTTTCTTGTGTGAAAATTCATTTGTTAGAATCCTCACACACAAGAGTAGAACAACAAAACATTCACAAACAGTAGCATCAAGACTTAATAGATTATTGTCTACTACTGGCATTCACAAAACCATGACATACAAAGAGAAAAGCTCAAAGTCACATGGCATTATCTAGCACTATTTAATTAGAGCTGGCAGAGAATGCAATTTCTGTTTCATGGAGGATTTTGAGATTCCAAAACTTGTTTTCATTCCAATTCAGAACAGAAACCCAAAGTTTCAAAATTTTCTGTGAAAGAAACTTTCTTTAAAAATTCATTTCAGATCAACTGAAACATTTAATTTATTTTAAGACAATTTAAAATTCTAAATGAAAAGTCATTTAAAAAGGAAAAAATCAAAACAGTTTGTTCAGAAAATGTTGAAACAGCCTGTTTTAACACTATCAGAACTTCCTCTCCTCTTTTTACTTCACGACAAAATTTAGAGAAAATTACATGATTTCACAAAGTATTTTGATTTCAACTGCATTTTCCAACCGAAAACTGTTCCTTCAAAGTTTTCCAGCCAGCTCTAATTTTAATTTCCCTAACAGAGGTGGACCTACATTATGGTGGTGTTTGCATTTGACTCACATTTCACTCTTCTAATCACTTGTAGATTTCTATCATTAAAAAAGATTCACAAAGCAGTCTTTTCATCTGAGATCAGTATATTGCACTAGAACAGTGGTTTTCAACCTGTGGTCCACGGACCCCTGGGGGTCGCAGACTATGTCTAAGATTTCCAAAGGGATCTGCACGTCCATTAGACATTTTTTCAGGGTCCTCAAATGAAAAGAGGTTGAAAACCACTGCACTAGAAAACCTTGCAATATCATAGGCAACAGTGTTAGGAAAGGGAAGGTTGCCTGATTTTCAAAGAGCATTATTCTTTATTGGTGTTTTAATTTCCACACCTGCACTCCCATTACAGTCACTTTACATATGCAAACCATGTTACTTATTTTGTTTATAGACATATAATTTGCATGGTATGGTTGAAAACAATGTAGTTAAAGGAACAGCTGTTTACAGGCTCAGTATCAATAATGCATGCATGCCTGTGCTTTAAAAGAAAAAAAACTGTGTGCCACCAACAGCTGCAGCCATATAGCAATAAATTTACAGTATGCCTGCATTTCCATCCAGTGTTACAAAAACAAAGTCTGTTGCTACTGATCATCAAAGCTGCTAGGGGAAAGAATTGACACTTTAAAGCTAAGTTTTCAAAAACAGCCTCTAATATGCAATCACAAATAGGAGCATTTAGACATCTACCTGTTTGCACTTGTCTCCCACCCAAGATCAGGTAGTTAGGACACACGGTAGCACAAGTCATAAACTAGAGACTGATTTAAGATTCCTTTGAAAACATTGCCAGAATCCACTATTGACTAGAATCATCAATAGTCATATGAGCTTACACACTGAAAGACTACCTTGAGTTAGCAAGCAGAAATGGTCAGGAATGGACAACAGCTCCCTCTGCAGTTGTCTTGTTTGCCTACATGTAGGGAAGGGTGGGATGGGCTACCAAATTAATCTCATTACAGGAGGAATCTGATCTGAAAGGAGAATGTTGGAACTAAATTAAATTTACTCCTGGGGAGATTCTGTGCCAAAAAAATAAAAATTCTGCAAAATTCTGCAAATTTTATTTGCCAAAATAATGCAATATAATCACACCAGTTTCAATTGTTTTGGTAAGTTATTTAAACTATAATACAGAAAAAAGTCACAATAACTATTCAGCATTTCCTTAACACATGAAAGTTAAGTTACAAACACTTGGTAACTAATACCCTGCATTCCAGTTATAATCCTAGATTTTCATTTAAATTACATTACAGAACACCAAAACAGGGAAGAAGAAAAAAAGAAGAATGTCATTTTAAATTGCTCAGACTTCTACACATGAAAGTCATATAGTTTTGCTAATCATTGTCCTGGACCTGGCTAGGTACTTTGGGAAGTGTTTGGTTCTGATTGTCCTGACTTTTTATTGACTGCTTGGTAGATGTTTTATTTGCCCTCAAAGTCATTTTTTGTAAAATGGGTAAGTAAAATAAATCCTGAGCTGTACTCTAACCCCATTGTGCCACTTTGGCACAGGAAAAAAGTGAGAAAGCACATAAATCTTCCTAGCTGATTCCCTTACTGTCATTTATAAGGGTTTACATCACTCTGGCAATGTACGGGTCTTAAAACTTTTACAGGTTTTATGGTCCATGGGGAATTGACTGATTATGGGAACAGCTAACTAAGAATAGGAACATTAACAATGTTACTATGCAGGCAGGCTGCTACATTTCTGCCTCAGGGAATGAGATCAATTAACCATCAACAGCAACATTAACAAAATGTGTTTTTTTTCTTTTACAAAAGCTATTTTCTTTAATTTAAAAACAAACAATTTTGTAACATATTAATATTTAAGAGTTTTTTCGATTCTCAAAAAGTTACAGACATGTTACTAGGCAGGCAGGCTGCTACATTTCTGCCTCAGAGAATGAGCTCGATTAACTAGCAGGCAGGCTGCTACATTTCTGCCTTGGGGACAGAGCCTTTCTTGTGCATAATGAAAAGACCTACCCTAATCCCTGCCCAGCAAGCCCCAGTAGCAAGTGAGAGGGACAGAGTCTCTCTTGCTTGTTGGACAGCCCCGCCCCCGATGGTAATCAACATCTCCCCCACAGGCATGCATGCCCAGTCCCCCTCGCCCCCGCAGTGATTTGTGTCTCTGAGGCTACTACAGGCACGCTGGAACTGACATGCTGCCTGGGATGCCGCGGAAGAAGCGCATGTCCCCCCACAAATTTCTTTTGCGTTTTTCTGCATGGGGAAGCACAGAAATATGCAGACCATATGAATTCTGTGCCCCCACAGGGGTGCAGAATTCTATCCAGAGTATTAATTGTGGGATTGGAGTAACCCTTGTAACAGATAGCTGTTCAGTGGAAACTCACAAGAACCTCCCTTTCTACAAACAAAGGTAGCTGGAATGATAGCATGCTAGTAAAGGCCATCATGACTAAGATTATGTCACGATTATTTTTAGTGAAAGTCATGGGCAATAAACAACAATTCACGGAAGCCGTGACCTGTCTGACTTTTGCTGCTGAGTCTCCATGGTTTCCTCCACCACAGTGGTGACTGAGAGCTGTGGGTTCCCCCTATTCCTGTGGCAGCTGGAAGCTGCAGAGGGGGACCCCTATGCCCTCGGTGGCTGGGAGCTGCAGGGGAGGGGTCCCCCTACCCCACGCGAAGCTGTTGCCCGTCGCTTGGACCCTGAGGAAGGCCCCCTCAGGAGTCTGTCACCTGTCACTGGGTCCTTGCAGGGGGCCCCTGTTACCTGTCGCTGGAACCCTGACAGGGCCCCACTGCCTGCCAACTCCAAAGTTCTGCAGCCCCAGGGGCTGAAGAATAGAATGTCAGGGAGGTCTCTGGATTCCGTGACTTCCATGACCTCTGTGACATAAACTTAGCCTTAGTCATGACTGATGCTGCATTCATTCTTGTTAGAAATCCAGTTCTGATGGCCTATGACAGGGTTCAGGAGCTCTGCCAGATCTGGGATAATAAGGAGTTGACTCAAATTCAGCTTTCCTTCTCCTAACCCTAACCCCAAGTGTTATTAATGTAAATCCATCTATTGTGGACTGCATTACTCCCATAAACTGCTCTTAACTTACGTTAAAGAACATATTAACAGAAGCTGGTAATTTTTTTCATACGGAATGAAATTAAGACTCAGATTCAGTGGGCCCTCTATTACTTTTATTTAAACCTGAGTAAGTCAGGAATAACTCCACCAAAGTCAATGGTGTTACAGAAGCCTCACAGCAGTGCAAGGGCAGATTCAGTTACAATAAATGAAGCTGCCAATGGAAAAGGGCGATTCATCAGCAAAAAGATTATATCAGAGCAGAACAAAATGGGGGATGGCTACAATAAAGCCTCTGAAGCAAATGAAATAAAGTCAATGTATCAGCCGAGCCAATTGCTTCACCATCCATATCTCTGAACAGATAAGGCAAATTTCATACCAAGGTAACACAGAAGCAAAATGAAAGGCTCTGTACAGACCTTTGCAGAATGAAGTCCAAGGACAGAACATGCATTTTGGATGATTTACCCTCTCATAAGTGATTGGTTTTTATTATTCCAAATCATAGTTTAGGCACATTGCTAGTATTCCTACATTGCCACTGTCCATCCTGTATCTGTCCTGCAGATAAAGAGACTTCAGTATCCAGCTATGGCAATCCAGCACCTTTTCATGGATATATTATGTCACCTGTATAACTTTCCCCATATAGGTATGTAATAAAACAAACATACCTGTTGCTGGCTTGTACATCTCATCGAGCATTATTGATCAGCAGGGTCCTACAGTGTGTTATATTAAGACCATACAAAGTGTTTCAGGTTTGGACCAGAATCAAAATCCATGGCTACCTAAACTGTATTGAATAGTATCTCAATGGCAATGAGACTGTGTAAGAACCCTATCATCCACAGAACGTTCATTTTAAGGGTGTGCTCAGGCATAGCTGATAGAACGTTTTGTAAACAAACAAATCTGTCTAGTCAAGTCTCACACTGGTGGTTACAAAGGCTATCACATATAGCCTCCCTCTCAGCAGAGAACTTCACGAAGTTCACCAAGAAAGTTTCTCTGGTATGTTCTGAAGTTCTGATACTAGTAGACAAATTTTAATCATAGCAGTGTTTATTTGTTGGGATCCTAGATTACCAAAACATTCTTCCTGTAGATAAAAACATGAATTATTTTCAACATGAATAACCGGTACTGCCTACTGTAATGTACTGTCATGTTGAAATGTGTCTCATCACTTTGCTCCCTTGTGATTGACCTAATTGGTGTGTAAGTCCTAACACTGCTGTAGTTAATGACAGTGTTCCTTTAGCTCATGTTTTTGGGGCCTGTGCTTTGGGAACACAAAGTCTGCAGTTCTATTCCCTCTTGATGACCGTGAAGGCCTATGCAGCCACATTCATTATACTACCTACCTATTGTCTCCTGAGTCTAACTTTTCTGTAGGTGATGTTACATTAACCAATCCTGCAGGACTGTAATATATACCTGTAAACAATTTTATCCTTATTATGCCCATCGTTAAAGAGTATTTAAGTTTTAGTTTTAATACACCCCTACCTCAATATAATGCTGTCCTTGGGAGCCAAAAAACTTACCGCATTATAGGTGAAACCGCGTTATATTGAACTTGCTTTGATCCACCGGAGTGCGCAGCCCCGCCCCCCGGGAGCACTGCTTTACCGTGTTATATCCGAATTCGTGTTACATCAGGTCATGTTATATCAAGGTAGCGGTGTATAAATTTAGTGATGGTGAAAGGAGCTGGAAAATAACTCCGCAGACTCAGGGCTGCTCCAGCTTTTTTGCCGCCCCAAGCGGCAAAGAAAAAAAAAAGAAAGAAAGAAAAACAAAACCCGACTGGGCTGCCGCCAAAGAGGAAGAGAGGGAGTGAAGGACCTGCCGCCGAACTGCCGCCGAAGACCTGGACGTGCCGCCCCGATAACGGACGGAGTGCCGCTCCTTTCTATTGGCCGCCCCAGGCACCTGCTTCCTTCTCTGGTGCCTGGAGCCGGCCCTGTGCAGACTGAAAATCCCTGTTAGCAGAAAAGTTATAGCACAGATGGTGGCAATACACCTGTCATAACTATAAAGGGAAGGGTAACAGCTCTCCTGTGTACAGTACTATAAAATCCCTCCTGGCCAGAGACTCCAAAATCCTTTTCCCTGTAAAGGGTTAAGAAGCTCAGGTAACCTGGCTGGCATCTGACCCAAAGGACCAAAAAGGGGACAAGATACTTTCAAATCTTGGAGGGGGGAAGGCTTACGTTTGTGCTCTTTGTTTGGGTGTTCGTTCGCTCTTGGGACTGAGAGGGACCAGACATCAATCCAGGTTCTCCCCATCTTTCTAAACAAGTCTCTCATATTTCAAACTTGTAAGTAAAAAGCCAGGCAAGGCGTCTTAGTTTTACTTTGTTTTCTCAACTTGTAAATGTATCTTTTACTAGAGTGTTTATCTTTGTTTGCTATACTTTGAACCTGAGGCTAGAGGAAGGTCCTCTGAGCTCTTTAAGTTTAATTACCCTGTAAAGTTATTTTCCATACTGATTTTACAGAGATGAGTTTTACCTTTTTCTTTAATTAAAAGCCTTCTTTTTAAGAAACTGATTGACTTTTTCCTTGTTTTAGATCCAAGTGGGTTGGATCTGTATTCACCAGGAGTTGGTGGGAGAAAGAAGGGGGGGATGGTTAATTTCTCCTTGTTTTAAGATCCAAGGGGTTTGGATCTGTATTCACCAGGGAATTGGTGAAAGGTTTCTCAAGGCTTCCCAGGGAAGGGAATCCATTGGGCGTGGTGGCAGCGGACCAGAACTAAGCTGGTAGTTAAGCTTAGAAGTTTTCATGCAGGCCCCCACATTTGTACCCTAGAGTTCAAAGTGGGGATACAGCCTTGACAACATCACCATACTAGTTGTCAATGTAGCTCAACTCTTGCACGGAAAAAACAGTTCTGCAATTGTGATACTGCTCAGTCTCCCTGTACATACATTAGTTGACCTTTACTGAGACTACCAGTAAAGATTCCAAATAGTAATTCTTTTAGTAACAGGAAAAAAATGTAAATATAAAAGATATATTCCTCTAAGTGATAAATGGATCAATATTTGTCGTGGTAATAGTGACTTGGTTAGGTAGAATTAAAGATGTACTGGAGATAAAATAATATTCCCTGACTGTGGTTCACAAAGAGATACCGAGCATTGCTACTTAATCAGTGCTACTTTATTTTCTCCTTCTCTCACTAATATCCACAGTTTGCTTTGCTCCTCTCTCTTCCATTCCAGAGATGGCTGTATTTCAGTGGTGCTTTGGAATCATTTGAATGAAAGACACTATATAAATGTAACTTAAATTATGAATTCTTTCTTTTCTTTCATAAATCAAGTAAAACTGTGTTTAAAAAGTTGGAGCAAGATCAGGATCTACTAGTCTATGTGCACTTTGAAAGAATGCTGACCATCAGCTACCCACTAAAGCTGGGGGGCTTCCTAGAGAAAACATATATAGCAGTAGGAAAGCTTCCTTTAATAAACCTCTGGTAACCCAGCAGTTAGGACTTGAGCAGTAACTCAAGGAAGGCCAAAAAACATTGGGCAAAATCTTTGTCCTTTTCCTGTGACTTTCTTTAAGAAATAAATAATCCATTCCAGGGTCAACAGGATTGTCTTGTTCTCTCACTCACCAGGTCACAATGCAACTCACTCAAATTTGATGGAGTGGCAACTGGGCCAAACCTGAGTGGTGCTGCGAGTGCCAGGTCATAGTACCCAGAAGGGACACAGGAGCCGTAAGAGCTGCCACTACAGGGTGAGTTTGTTGTTTTAATTGTTTTTCCATTTTATTTTGCGTTATCTCACATTTGCAAAAACCACAGGGCTCTACCTATCTCCATAAGTGGGTGGAGCTGAGCACATGCCCCTCTGGTCAGCATCTCATTGGCTAGTTTAGGCAGCTTCTGCCTAGCATGCTGGCTTTTAAGGACTGCGGTCTAAGATACCTAATTCAGACTTTGTGAATCACAGTGAGTTTTTAGACACCTAAAAGTTAGGCACTGTGACCATCAGTGTCACAACACCTAACTGCTTTTGTGCATCCAAGCCCACATGCTAGCAACACACAAGGAGTGTGTTTATCTTAAATAACCACATTTCCATGTGTTAGCCCACTAGGAGAAGTAGTTAAATTGACTGAGTGGGGGGAAGAGTAAGGCTAAGTAGCTTTGCTAACTATGTAGGTGTTTTTTCCCCCAAAACCACACAACTCAGAATCTTAGTTAGCTAAACGAATTGCTCCTTCACTCCTACACACTTTCTAAAGAATAATCTGAATCACTTAGGTGAAGTTTCACTCTGAACAGTGACTCCAAAGTTGGCATTGTGGCATTCCATATTTAGTGAATCTCAATGATTGATTAAATAAACTAAGCAAATCTGCAGTTAATAGGATGCTTTTCTCCAACTGTGAGCCCCAGAAGTCAAGCAATTTTATTTCCTGCTCATATATCATTACCAGTAATAAAAATCTTGTAGCCCCAGTCCTGCGCTCAGTTACACCTGGGTTTGCAGTGTAAGTGAGGTTAAAATTGGGCACTTGGCAAATTGCACCTTTGATAATAATTTGGATAATGATGCATGAGCCAGAAAATAATCCAACTCGTTATCTTCTCTCCACTAGGCCGGTTTTGGATTGCTAGCAAGTGAGGAAGTCAGTGAAAACTTATTTTTGTCAAGAGAGTCAACAGATCTGGCTCTGAAGGAAGCCACAGAAGGAGTGGACCTGTTGTTTAAGAAGGTACCTTTTTACAAAGCCACTTTTCCAGCAGAAACACAACCTTCCAATCTCTGTTTCCTGCATGGAAATCATTTAAATGGGTTATTTCATGGGTCAGAGTGCTCCTTTTCATTTTTTATATTTAAAAGTACCTTAATTAACACATTTAAGATATCAGTGGGAGCTTAATCACCCATTAACATAGATACCCAATAATATCTGTCTTTATATTAGAGTTCTATCATGTTCTCAGCTCAGGCAAAACACAG
Organism: Trachemys scripta elegans; assembly: GCF_013100865.1. Taxonomy (NCBI): domain Eukaryota; kingdom Metazoa; phylum Chordata; order Testudines; family Emydidae; genus Trachemys; species Trachemys scripta. The sequence goes on from NC_048299.1 coordinate 84,930,942, forward strand.
CCATTCATCATTGCCTCTCTGTATAGGCTCATCTGAACAGATCATTCAGCAACAGTGAGAGACAAAGAGGTGCTGCTATATTATAAATTCCACCCCATAATATGAAAGACTTTGTTGGATCTGTGCTTTTCTGCACTGCCAGAACTGGGCTCCTAGTGTTACAATAAGTCCTATGATCAGGTTGTTATAAATAGGTTTAATATTTTAACAAGCTGAAATTGAGAAGAGCAATTTATGTCTGGCAAAATAGATTGGTGAGAGTCAGGGACATCACCACCTCCAGCTACTTCCAATGATGTGTTACTTAAATATATTGTAAACTAGAGTTGGGTTAAATTTTTTGCACGAATAGTTTATTCACCAAAAAATGCAGTTTGGGTCAAACAGACTATTCTCAAGTTTGATGGCAATTTGATGAATATGTTTAGCCAAAAAAAGAATCAGGCTAGAGTCACAAAATAGTGGTAAGGGAACAGCCCCCTTTATAACATTTAGACAATGGTTAGGGGATTCATCCAGATTCAATCCCACCCTCTGCCAGATGTGAAGCAGGGATTTGAACTTGGATTTTCCACAAGACTGTCCAACCACCTGCCCATAGATCCTCTCAAATACTGAAAACAAAGGGGGAAAAGAGTAAGAAAGAGGAAGGCCGTTGGGCCAAATATAATCCAGGTGTAACTCTAATTAAGTTAAGGGAGTTAACACATATGCTAGAGATGGTTGTAGCCCTGAAAGCGAAGAGGGGGCACTGTCAATGCAATACACATTTTCATTCGTTAATTATCACTACATATTGCTCAGAAGTAGTAAAAGCAGAAGAAACTTGTGAAGAGAAGAATGCAAGGTGGATAAAATATATACATATAGTTATTTTAAAAAGGGGGGTTAACATATTTGTTTAAAATTTACATTTGTCTATCTCTTGACATAGATGGCTACATACTCACTACAAACCAAAAGGATTATTTAAATAAACTGAAATCTCCTCTCCCAGTCATTTCAATATGCTGAATCAATTACATATCAATTCAAGTGCCATCACAGCAGAATTAATTATGTATATACATCAAAGTACAACAGCCTATATTAATAAAAATGCATAAATCAAATTGAAAAATGAAATCTCATAACCTGGACTATAATTTGGCCACCAGCATTCAAATTTCAGCTTAATGCCTCTGGAAGCACTGAGCCTATTTTAACAATCCACCTGAGACCACCAAATTTTCCAAGAACAAGCTATCTTCGTCCATGTGATATCTTGCTCAGATCATGCAGAATTGTGAGCCGCTGTGTTACTGCCTCAACAACAGTGAGGTTTGCTGCTGCTAACCTATATGTCTGCGCACCAAGCACACCAGCTTGTCTGCCTTTCCAACAAACTCTTCATGACTCTGCCAGTCCAAACCTTGCCTTGTAGGGAACAATCAGTGCATCCCAATTCCTGAGTTCCCTAGGAGATGTCTTTCTGCAGTGTCCCGTCCCTTTCCCTTGAGACACTCACAGAAGTTTTTAAGTTTGCTGCCTCCAAAGAGACAAAGCTGAAGACCTACACTTTACTTCAATATAGCAGCACTGAGTTGGCCGTGTAATAAAACAAGAATAAGTTTATTAACAAAGAACATAAGTTTAAGTGATTTCAAGTAAGAGCGAAAGATCTGCTTTCTAGTGACTGAAACTTAACTTCAGCAAGTTACAATCTTTGTCTGAGCAGTTTTCTCACCTACAGTCAGTTCCCAGAGATTTCAACCCCCTTGGCAGAAGAAACCACCTCTCTCAAATTTTGAGATCTCTGGCCTCTTTTTTCCCTCAGGCGATGGATACCAAAATGGTCTCTGTTTCTCTTTATAATTCCCAGTGTCCACTGTCTGTTTCAAGAGCCAGGAATGCTTCCCAGGGGTACAGTCTCCATCCCCCTTCATGATCATTAAGTGGACATCTCCCCCACTTGCTAGTTTGATGACTATCTTCTGTGTAAATGTGCTTCCATTATTTCTGGTCTCGCCTTGCTCAGTTTACACTGGAGACACAGTTAAGCAGATGAACCAACATTCCTTTACACAGGACAGGCTGGGCTTATGCACTGCTTGCCAAACACCTTTTAACAACATATTTCCAGCACATATCTCTAATTCTATACACACCACCCGTACATACACCACGCAATACTATTAATGACCGGCGTGTTACCAGTTTGCATATACCTCACATGACATGTTTTAGATACAGACTATGACAACAGTGAGTTTGGGGAAATGAGCAAGTCAGACCTAATGTGAGTTATGGTATGGTATGCCCTCTGCCAGTTGGCACTGAGATGCTCCCTGGGTCACAATTTGCCATCTATTTTAATTCATTGATTGAAACAGGACTAGCTTTCATGTTTTTTTCCACTCTCAAGTCAATAATACAATACCTTTATTGTGTAGAGTATCTTCCATACAGGCTGTATACCAGAATTCTCTGTTGGGTTAAACAATACTGCCAGAGATAAGTGACAGCAGAGGGAGAGTGAAATTAAGAGGTAGGTGAAGGAAATAAGGTAAGATATCAGCTGCAATTTGAAATGAGATGTAGGTCAGCTAAAACAGGTATGTGTCGAGTTTTAAAAACAAGAGGCATTTTGAATTGGATCTCATACTGAATGGTGGCCTAATGAAGTTGTATGGGGACAAATTTCTCACTAGATGAGAGAATGCTGAGGACAATGTTCTGCACTCAATGAAGCCGGGGGGGTTGGGATGTGGGCTGGCAATAGGGATGGGATGTGCAACCATCATGGTGAGCATGAGGATCTATAAGAAAAATGTAGGACCAAGGATGACACTAAAGTTTTATACATTGGAAACCAGTGGGAGATCTGTCAAGAATGAAGATGAAATTTGTGCTCAGTTTCTCAAATAGTTCAAATTAAGAAAATATTCTCGCTACATCGGCGGAAAACAAAAGCATGTCTATCAAATCAACAAACTGCATGTCACTTAGCTGACCAGTAACTTCCACTGATTTAGTTATTCAGTTTTCTTTACAACTTTTAAAAACATGCACTTTTGGAATAGTTCAACTTCAGCCCCAAAACGGATAGTGGCTGGCATTGCAGAATGATTAATAGTTGCCCATTTTGCAGCTGTGTCTACCTTTTTAGAACTTTTTGCAATAGTAGAGGTGTTAATTGTGGTGTAATGATTAACTATCCACTTGGATATTCTGAATATAATCAGTTTACCCAAATTCTACCTGTAGTATCATTGGAGTCTATGGAGTTACACCACAGATGATTCTGACTCACCCTGTATTGTTATGATAACAGGCAATCAGAATTCACTTTAAGAAAAAAAAATCTATAATGGTTAAAATCAGTGACTAACTGTAACTTATCCATTATTAACTAACTAAATATTATATTTCTATCATACCTGTTTGAGCCATATCTTATTTAAAATTTTTAAATCAATAAATATTGTGGTGTGCAGGGCATTCAACTACAGTTCCGCACGCAAATAGGCCCAATTATGCTCCCCTTGGTGTCTGAGGAAGTTTTGCTATTTCTTTAAATGAGAGCAGAATTAGACCCTATGAGCCTGATTCAAAGCCCCTTTCATGTAAAGACTCCCATTAACTTCAGTGAGATTTGGGTCAGCCCCACAGTGACTAAACTACACTCATTACTAGCGCTGGTCAAAGGTCTTTTTTCCAAACATTTTTGTATATTTAAAAAAAAAATCCAGTTTTTCAATGAAAACTGAAAATCACACAAAAATAGAGTTTTTCCACCTTTCAGAAATGAATAAAATGTTCAATTTAATAAAAACCTCCTGCAAATTTAAAAAAAAAATCTCAAAAAAGTTTTCATTACTCTTGAAGCTTTCCACAGAAATTTTCTCCACTTTCTTACCAGCTCTATCTATTAGTTTATCAATAAATAATTATGTCTTTAATAATTATGTTGTTATGTAGTATAACACGGAGAGAGAATGTGAAGCATCCCTTACATCCCTGTCTCAGGTATTATGTGTATCCATGCACAGAGAGGTATTGGCAAGACAACATAAGGTCTTGGAGCAGGGTTCCTCCCTTGACATAGCCGGTGTTGGCACCCAGTAGGGAGATACTGATTTATTCCTGCTGACTCTCTATGGCTCACTAACCACTATGAATGTAAGGGAGGTGGGAGAGGATTGTTGGTGAGAGAGGTCTCTGTAGGAAAGACCTAGAAACACAGCCAGGCTTAAGGAGCAAACTGAGGGTTACATTTTTGTTGTTATCTGAACTATCCATAAGGCCAAACCAAATAGCCAGCAAGTTTGAAGTAAATATACAATGGGCCTGATTTTTTATTTATTTACTTTTTTAATTATTTTTTTAAAGAACTGAGTGGGATGACAATGGAAGCTGTGGGTGCTTATGACTTCTAAAAACCTGGCCGAAATTTTGTAGATTCTGTGTAGATCAGGACTCTAAGAACTCTGCCTGCGTTCAGTTATGCTTAACATTTTGTTATAACAACAGCTGCCTGCATGGGCTGAATCTTGAAGTCCTTATTCTGTTTTCACTCAGTTTTCAAGCAGTCCTTACATAGGCAAACTTCCATTTAAATTAGCGTGGATTTATCTGAAAAAGTAGTAAGTAAAACCTAGGCAAAATAGAGTTATTTCATTAGGATTTGGCCCTTTGAAAATAATATGGTCTATTGATCCTTACTTATAATGTTGGTATAAAAATTTTATTAAGATGATGGTGGCAAAAAAAAAAGTGAACAGAGTTTGAGCATAGAAGTTTCTGGTTATCGGGGAATAACGTACAGACTATAGAGGGTGCAAAGTTAGGTTTAAGATCAGGTGGCGTAAGGAATACATAATCTGCAATATCCCCGATTGGGGGTAAAAGGTTGATGGGTCAAAGTCCTGGCATTGAGATATGAGGGTATGAAGTTCATACAGTAGCTATGTTCGGGTGTGGAGTATAATGAGTGGATATGATGATGAGGATGGCGAGATTTAATGTTCAGGGAGATTTAATGTTCAGGGAGTTTATGGTTCCAGTTCATATGATCCAACGGAGAAGGTCACTTGGTTAAGAAAATATTCTCTCATATACTGGAGACAAAAAGAATGAAAGAAAGGTATGTTTATACAGTACACATATGTACGTACTATGTATGTGTACAAACACACTGAAAGGAACCTACTTTTTAAGGAAATAAAGGCCAACAGTATGAAAAGTATGGAACAGAACTTAGTTTTAAAGAACTAGTTCTCTATATGTTTTATTCATTTTGGGGGGCGGGGGGAAATAACATTTTTACCATAGTGTGTGATCCTTTGCACGATTCCTGTTTGAAAACATACTTTTTTATCTGATCAAATGCTTCTTAGTAACTGGCTATTGGCTACACTTGTGGAACATTTGGCACAAAATAAGAGATGACCCTCAAAATACAGGATGGGTGGTATCCTATCACGCATACTCTGCAACCTCTCCCATTGAAACAGACTATTAAACTTTTTGTGGAATGGAGCATGGGGGTGGGGGCTACATTTCCCTGGCATTCTGTGTACATCCTGATAGATGTGTTGCACGTTGTGTTCACATGGCAACACAGAGTGAGGTTGATTCCTTGCTATTACAAGGTTTTAAATAACGGGACCATATACACAATCTTTCCTGTTCGTTGTTTTTTGTTGTATCCTGTTTACTTTCCTACTAAAAGAACTGTTCTGAAAACACGTCATATCAACAAGCAATGTAAGAAGGAATAGTCTTGCTGAAAATGAGATGAAAAGAATCTTTGTGGAACAAACAATGACAGCACGTATGTATCATATATGTTCAAAGTAAACAAATCATGCTTTGCTGGAATCTTGTTCCAGCCAGTAGGGCTACAATGTTAACATACTTTAATTAAATGAAAGGGTATGGATTACATTTTTCAATCAAAGCCACTATGTGACATTAGCACTTTGAAAATCCCATGGAGGCAAACAGGCAGCTGTCCAGTTTTGTTTCAGTCAGGGTGGCTTGGTGATTAGTTACAGAATGCAAGATGTTGGCAGGGAAAGAGTCATCATTCATAACCTGGATTAAATATCAAGACAGGAAACATGGATTGGAATTACATCAACCCAGTCCAGCACTGTATGCAAAGTCACAAAACAAATCTGCATCTTACCCTAAGCTCTAGTAAATCTATCAGACTGTTGCTTGTTATTGTTTCCCCCCCACACACGCCCATCCCCACCGTCACCACCCCCACTGTCTGCTACTAGACAGCTGGTATGACGCAGAATTTTAAATCTCATGTTTGTGCCAGCCCCTCCTCTGACTCTGGGTTACAGGCTGAAACACTCGGATTACTGTTCAACACGCCTAAAGCTGGGGTGAAAAAATTGCTGTACAAAGATGCAGTGTTCCCTTTCCAAAACAAGGCTAAAGTCTCAAAAACCCCTGCTCAGGGCATTTACTAACAGCTACAAATACATTATCCAACGCTTTCAGTGACGTTACTCTGTGCAGTGAGGAGCTTTCTGGTGCTGCTCTGGCAGTGTTTCTAATTAACAAACCAAATATTAAATATCCTGCTCGTGAAAAGACAACACACACATTTCTCATAAACAGTGTTTACTCTCCTTGTGTGTTCACAACCATTTTGCGTATGTAGAAGAACCATGAGACTGTACACGAGCAGGATGCAGAGGACTGGGCCTTTAAGACACCCAGCAGTGGGCCTCTTACAGAGGAAAAGAAGCTCCTGAAGCTTCACTAATGTCTCTGACCTCACCAATTACACACACCTATGGCTTGTTAACGTAGATACTGTCTGTCAATCTGTCTTCACCATTAAAAGCATTGAAACATAAGAACACAAGAATGACCATACTGGGCCAGACCAAAGGTCCATCCAGTCCAGTATCCTGTCTTCCAACAGTGGCCAATGGCAAGGGTCCCAGAGGGAGTGAATCTAACAGGTAATGATCAAGTGATCTCTCTACTGCCATCCATCTCCACTCTCTGACAAACAGAGGCTAGGGACACCATTCCTTACCCATCCTGCCTAATAGCCATTAATGGACTTAACCTCCATGAATTTATCTAGTTCTCTTTTAAATCCTGTTATAGTCCTAGCCTTCACAACCTCCTCAGGCAAGGAGTTCCACAGGTTGACTGTGCGTTGTGTGAAGAATAACTTTCTTTTATTTGTTTTAAACCTGCTGCCCACTAATTTCATTTGGTGGCCCCTAGTCCTTATATTATGGGAACAAGTAAATAATTTTTCCTTATTTACTTTCTCCACATCACTCATGATTTTATATACCTCTATCATATCCCCCCCTTAGTCTCCTCCTTTCCAAGCTGAAAAGTGCTAGCCTCTTTAATCTCTCCTCATATGGGACCCATTCCAAACCCCTAATCATTTTAGTTGCCCTTCTCTGAACTTTTTCTAATGCCAGTATAACTTTTTTGAGATGAGGCGACCACATCTGTACGCAGTATTCAAGATGTGGGCGTACCATGGATTTATATAAGGGCAATAAGATATTCTCGGTCTTATTCTCGGTCTTATTCTCTATCCCTTTTTAAATGATTCCTAACATCCTGTTTGCTTTTTTGATTGCCGCTGCACACTGTGTGGACATCTTCAGAGAACTATCCACGATGACTCCAAGATCTCTTTCCTGATTAGTTGTAGCTAAATAAGCCCCCATCATATTGTATGTATTGTTGGGGTTATTTTTTCCAATGTGCATTACTTTACATTTATCCACATTAAATTTCATTTGCCATTTTGTTGCCCAATCACTTAGTTTTGTGAGATCTTTTTGAAGTTCTTCACAGTCTGCTTTGGTCTTAACTATCTTGAGCAGTTTAGTATCATCTGCAAACTTTTCCACCTCACTGTTTAACTCTTTCTCCAGATCATTTATGAATAAGTTGAATAGGATTGGTCCTAGGATTGACCCTTGGGGAACACCACTAGTTACCCCTCTCCATTCTGAAAATTTACCATTTATTCCTACCCTTTGTTCCCGGTCTTTTAACCAGTTCTCAATCCATGAAAAGATCTTCCCTCTTCTCCCATGACAACTTAATTTATGTAAGAGCCTTTGGTGAGGGACCTTGTCAAAGGCTTTCTGGAAATCTAAGTACACTATGTCCATGGGATCCCCCTTGTCCACATGTTTTTTTGACCACTTCAAAGAACTCTACTAGATTAGTAAGACATGATTTCCCTTTACAGAAACCATGTTGACTTTTGCCCAACAATTTATGTTCTTCTATGTGTCTGACAATTTTATTCTTTACTATTGTTTCAACTAATTTGGCCAGTACTGGCGTTAAACTTACCGGTCTGCAATTGCCAGAATCAGCCCTAGAGCCCTTTTTAAATATTGGCGTTACATTAGTTATCTGCCAGTCATTGGGTACAGAAGCCGATTTAAAGGACAGGTTACAAACCATAGTTAATAGTTCCGCAATTTCACATTTGAGTTCTTTCAGAACTCTTGGGTGAATGCCATCTAGTCCCGGTGACTTGTTACTAATAAATTTATCAATTAATTCCAAAACCTCCTCTAGTGACACTTCAATCTGTGACAATTCCTCAGATTTGTCACCTACAAAGGACAGCTCAGGTTTGGGAATCTCCCTAACATCCTCAGCCGTGAAGACTGAAGCAAAGAAATAATTTAGTTTCTCCACAATGACTTTATCATCTTTATATAAACTATAATACAATTGTATTATATATCATGTCTTCCCTCACAGAACAATAGGGTAAATTCTGCCCTCTTCTCATTGGGTGCAGAGGGATGACCCTCCTAGAATAGTACAGAAATAGTTCCAGTGAGAAGGGGAAGAGGGCAAAATTAAGGAGACCAGATAGGAGCTGCACTGCACAGCTCCATGCTCCTGCATTGTATGTTTCGGGCTCAGTATGGCTCCCCATACACTGTCATCTAGTTGAGAATCCTACTACACAGGTGGAGAGATTAGGGAGAGTGGAGGGGAATGATGTAGAAGGAAAGAAAAAGAGAAGGATGAATGAGTGCAGGAAAAAAAGCCTTCCAACAAGCATGCTGAGGACTGTGACAGTCAGGGGCGGCTCCAGGCACCAGCGCAGCAAGCGCATGCCTGGGGCGGCAAGCCGCGGGGGGGCGGCGTGCCAGTCGCGGTGAGGGCAGCAGTCAGGCTGCCTTCGGTGGCATGCCTGCAGGAGGTCCACCGGTCCCGCGGCTTCGGCGGCAATTCGGCAGCAGGTACACCGAAGGAACGGGACCGGCAGATCACCCGCAGAAATGCTGTCAAAGGCCGCCTGTCTGCCCTGCTTGGGGCGGCAAAAAACAGAGCTGACCCTGGTGACAGTACTGCCATTTAGGGCGTGTTAAGAGCTATCACTAGTAGCTAACTGTTCTACAACCGCTTGCATAAAAGAGCTCTGAAAATAACTGATTTTTGGTTCAGTCACTGAACCGAGAAATTGGGAAGGGGAATCATTTTGGACTGACCCCAATAAATTTTATTTGAATTTTCTGATGAACTGAAAGTTAAAAAGACTTCAACTTTTTCAGAATTTGGGGGTTTTATCTTGGTGTTTTTGACAAACAATTTGGCAAATTCAACATGAACTCACAAAATGTTTCAGTCAACCCAAATCTGCATTTTTTAGTGAAAAAAAGTTTCATCCAAAATTTTTTTAGCCTACCTCTATTAGATACCACAGTTCTAAGTGCTTTCAAAAACTTAAGCTAGAAAGAGAAATACTTAGATGGCTCCTGTTACCCTTTCCCCATGTTAGGGGCTAGGGCTGTGACAGCTACTCTAGTCTTTAGTTCTGCTGTTGTGCCGTGGCCTTTAAGGGAGGATTCAAATTCCACAGCACCCAGCTGGGACTTGTGGTCCTAAGTCTCTGCAGCACTTTTGGAAATCCTACCCTGTGTGTGTAAATATGCTGTGTATATCATACAGTTTTATTTATCGTATGCTTAAAGTTAAACAAACCTGAGAAATGTTTAGATAGGGTGATAAGGGAAAACAAGCAGGAATGGCTACACTTCTATTTGCTTTTCTTACAATAATATTCAATCTCCCTCTTCATCCTCGTCTGTGATTGTCTGCTCTGCTGTATGTGATCTCCAGATTCCTTCTCCCCCAACTTAGTCTCCTTTCACTTTTCAAACCGATCCAAGAAATCTGAATTCTCTGGGCCATGCTGCGTTCAGCCCAAGTGCGGACGGGAGTGTAGAGGAAAGGCTGCCTCATTTGTTCCCCTGTGCAGGAGGGACCAGCAAGAACTGCAGTCTGTTCTCACCAGAAACCCAGGACCACTCCCTGTTAGTGAACCATATGGACAAGTCACCCCAGAGGGGGTAAAGGAGGAGGTAGGATCTGACCTCTCTTACACCACCCATCTAAATTGGTCAGCCCGGCAGGAGAGTTTATGCTGTTCCCTATGCTCTGCCTGCTACTCTACCAGACATGTTCCTCCCACTCTGGTAGAGTCCACTACAAACCAGCGCTATGGCTAAAGCCCACAATACAGCCTTAGCCATTCAAATTTAAGTTAAGAATTTGTGCCATAGACTTGTGCCAAGCAGAGCCATCGGATACATGCCAGGCAGCTCTCTGACGCTAATGGAAGTTTTATGCATATATAGTGTCTGGCCCCATCAGTGTAACAAATCACTTTACTACTGATGTAATGCCACAGACCTAGCAATATCCATTCGTGGTGTCACATTAATAGCAACATAACACAGCAATATAGGAAAAACGTGGCGCACATCACATTTTAGGTCTATATATGTGTGTGAGTGTGTATATATATATACACACACACACACACACACACACACACATACACACACACACACATACACACACACACACACACACACACCTTAATAAACCCATTCTTTGCTCTGCCTTTCTCTCTGAGAGGGAGTGTGACAAACTCTAACATGGGTCCACTAGCGATGGGGTACAAGGACCCCCCTCCCCCTGCATGCCAGTGCCTGCATTCATGAGTACACAGGGACTTCACCCACCCAGGACCACACATCATCCCAGAGAAAGAGGAGAGGGGGTAGGATGCACTGGCCTGCTTGGGAAGAGCTCCCCATGAAGAGGTGCACCATCTAACTGCCCCTTATCTGGGCCAATGGCTGAATTCCAGAGTTTGCCAGGAGCAAGTTAAAAAGGCAGTAACAAGCAACCTGCAGTGCTCGATAATTCTCTGAGAGCCACAACTTGGATTTTCTGCATTCTGGGTGAAATCCTGGCCACACTGAAGTCCATGGGAGTTTTGTCATTGGATTTCACCCTCTCTCCCTTTCACAGCTTTAATTTTGCTTAAATCCAAAGACACATTCCAAACGAATCCACTTCTCATGCATACATTTTGCTTTTATGATTGCAAAAGACTAGTGGGCAAGTGTCTGCTGAGGCCAGGAGTAGAGTGGGCAGAGAGACTTGCTTTCAGTAACCCCAGGATGAATCTTTCAGAGTTGAGGCACAGCTGCAGGACATCATGGGGAAAATTTTCCACTGCCATTGGCCACGCTTTTTTCGGGCCTACGGATATATGGCCTTTCACACGCTCTAAATTACTTTGAAAATAGTTTTAACACACACACTCCAGAGACCAGTTTTCAGAGTAGCAGCCGTGTTAGTCTGTATCCGCAAAAAGAACAGGAGTACTTGTGGCACCTTAGAGATTAACAAATTTATTAGAGCATAAGCTTTCATGGACTACAGCCCACTTCTTCGGATGCATAAAGAATGGAACATATATTGAGGAGATATATACACACACATACAGAGAGCATAAACAGGTGGGAGTTGTCTTACCAACTCTGAGAGGCCAATTAAGTAAGAGGAAAAAAAACTTTTGAACTTCTCACACTTCTTATCAAACTGTCTGTACTGGGCTATCTTGATTATCACTTCAAAAGTTTTTTTTCCTCTTACTTAATTGGCCTCTCAGAGTTGGTAAGACAACTCCCACCTGTTTATGCTCTCTGTATGTGTGTATATATATCTCCTCAATATATGTTCCATTCTATATGCATCTGAAGAAGTGGGCTGTAGTCCACGAAAGCTTATGCTCTAATAAATTTGTTAGTCTCTACGGTGCCACAAGTACTCCTGTTCTTTTTACTCCAGAGACCGTGAGCCTCATACCAATTTATCCCATTAACTACGTAGACTTCAATGAAGTTACTCCTTCTAGTATTTATAGCAATGCTTCGTGAGATTGGGAACAGCCTTGTGAATCCAAAAGAAAAAAAAATCCAAACCCCCTATAAAACCTCTGATTTACCCAAATCCCTAGCATTTTGATGGAAATTCAAATCTGAGCAGACATGTTTCACAACTGTTAGTGTTCTACTAGGTCAGTCCTGATGTGAGGTGTTGGATCTCGATTCATTCACCACTGGACAGCAGAAAAAGCCAAATGGTTTTAGTGTTACAGAGATCAGAATTGGTGTAAATTTGAAAGAATGAGACAGAGGAAAACTGACTAGGAATAATCAATATGAATTTCAGGAAGAAAAAACTCTTTAAAATCCTTTTAAAAGCTGAGTTGGTTTTAATACAGTGCTTGAATCCACCAAAAGCTGGCAGATTAGGGGATGAGCTGGCCTCATTGCCTTTAAAAATAAAACAAAACACAGGATTTTTCAGTGGTCTCTCCTCACCTGCTTCCTCCCTTCTCCCTCCCCCCTCCCACCTCCTCCTTTTTATTTCAATGTTCTCAGCATGTAGGGACTTTCATCTCAACAAGGTTTTTTTGTTTTGTTTTGTTTAGAGCATTCCATAAAGAGATCCTTAATTTCCCCTTGAGCGAGGGGTTTAAATTTATCTTCCCAAAATAACTTTTTCATATCCCTGCTTTCTATGCAAGATTGTGAGCTTTACCACCCTGATATACACAGCACTGATATTTAAAAAGCATTCAGTTTAATGTTTACAAAAGGAACCCCTTTCTTATACTCCACAGTACCTTTTATGTGTGTTTGTTTTTAAACTGTGGGAATAAATAATTGCTTCTTACAGTGTAGACATGATTCATTTGCACCACTACCAGAAGAGTAAAAGCTTTTTTTGTGATTACAGAAAAAAAAACTATGGTGTTTCTTAGTCAACATTTTCATGTGAAACACAGTCTTCCTCTCTTATTGTTACCTACAGGGGTCATTTATTGATTTAAGATTCATATAAAAAGACACAAGAGGGAATAAAACTGACTGAAGGGTTGAGGCAAAATTTATCACATTCTACTGAACAGCTATGCCTCCAAACACTTCTTTTTAATTAACTTCTCCCAAAGCTGCTGTGCTTTTACTTATTAATTAAAAATATTTCCTACCCTGTCCCTTTTTCATTCGTCAGAGAAAACTGCTGAGAGTCTCTCACTTCCTCTGTTCCTTGAGAGATAACATTCCAGAAAGCATGAAGTAGACTTCTGTCCTCTCACATTGTGCACTGGCCCAGTGGTAAACTTTTGGGTTTTGTCCACACTACCAACAGAACTGTGCCAACAAAGGGCCCAATCCTGGAAAAATTTTACTCAGGTGAGTTGTCCTTATTCACACGGAGAGCTCAACCGAGGTAAAGCTCAGCATGATGAGACCCCAAATCATGTCTCAATAGAGTTGTTGCTAGCAAATATGTCACATTCATTCCCTAACCAATAAGAACTTCTTGTTCTTTGGAGAATTACAGGTACTCAAGCAATCCTATAGATCAGGAGTCGGCAACTTTCAGAACTGGTGTGCCGAGTCTTCATTTATTCACTCTAACTTAAGGTTTCGCGTGCCAGGAATACATTTTAACATTTTTAGACGGACTCTTTCTATAAGTCTAAAATATATAACTAAACTATTGTTGTATGTAAAGTAAATACGGTTTTTAAAATGTTTAAGAAGCTTCATTTAAAATTAAATTAAAATGCAGAGCCCCCCGGACCGGTGGCCAGGACCTGGGCAGTGCGAGTGCCACTGAAAATCAGCTCGCGTGCCGCCTTCAGCACATGTGCCGCAGGTTGCCTACCCTTGCTATAGATGAACCAACTATGGGTTCAGCCCCCGAACTCTTATGTTCAATGGGAAATTGGGATACAGAGGAAATCTAGATCAGGTATAAGAGGCCTATAGTGTGGTTTCATGACAAGGTTTGCAGAAAAGACAATCCCTATTCAAATTCATTAGGGAAGCCATACTAGAACCCTGTTAGCAATAACTCTATTTAAATATGTTTGGAGCTAGCACAGTTCTGTTCCCAAGATGAACAGGGCCTTAGTTTAAACCCAGACTCTCAGGAGATTCAAAAAGATTGAAACCAAGACCAAAGACAGCAGGAGTGCCTTTATCACCTCCGGAAAGGAATTAGCATATTCATATTTTCAACTTGAGAAACTGACTAATTTACACATTTGCTAACAAAGTGGTGCTTTCTTAGGGGCTTTTTTAACCTCCCCAATCTGCTGCCAGCTAAAATATCTGGGGACAAAGCCCACTGTGTAGGAACATTTCAGGAATTAAAGGGAGCTCTCTGTTTTACCGATTACTTGGGCTATGTAAATGAAAACGAGGCAGGCCAGAGTACTGTCAGTGGGAGAACCAGCTTTTCTGTATGTGGCATTTTTAAAGATGAAAACCTAAAAATACCGTAGAACACATACCTGTCTGTATAGATAAGACAAATAGATACATAGAGTGGTGGCACTTACTTGCAAACTTGCCCTTTAACTCATGGAAGGAATCTTTTCTGACTGAAGTCAGTTTCACAACTTACTTCAATGGAAGCAAAATTAGATCTTGAATAAGTATAGGCAATAAGACCACCTCAATATTTGCAGTATTCAAGATACTTCCTAAAGTAAGTTGAGGGAAGTACTTCATCTGTATCTTAGGTGCAATTGGTTAGTTTTAAAGGATCACCAACATCTATACAATGCATTTTAAATTTTTCCCTTCAGATTCTAAGTCTAGCTTCAAAATTAAATTATATAGGAGGATCAGAGAAATGAGAGGAAGGGAAGGTAGAGCATCCATGTGAGTCCTGATTCAGGGATGGTTACTCTATAATTTCCTCTTTAACAGCATAGGGAAGTATTATGCATGGAGTTAGAGACTTATTATGAATCTATCAGTTTAGCATTGTAATCCTGGCTGTGGGGAAGAAGATTAATCTCCATTTTCCCCCGATTCCTTTGCAATGCTGAGAGGCAGATAGTGTTGATGTTGGTAATACCGTGTTAGCCAGAAATCAAGGTTTTATTTTTTGCACAAATAGAGCAAAGACCATCATTGAAAAATTCTTTAGACTACATCCTCTTCTGGCACAAATCAGCATAGTTACTCCGAATCTAATGGAACTCTTCTGGATTTATTTCAACTGATGATCTGCACCATCAAAGCACTATCAAAAACAGACACTCAACCCCAATTTTTAAGAAGACCTCAACGTCATTCCTCATTTCCCCCACACCAGTAATTGCAGCCAGCCTGTACAGCAATTATAAATCTGATTACTGGATCAGAGTGCACAGTCCACTAATTAGAAGTCTAAGTTTAAAAAATGCACCCACCATTATTCACACCCACAGAAAAATTGTAAGTGTAAAATCAGAGGCCATGTTTCAAGATCAGATTTTCAGTTCTGTCATGGCCATTGTCCTTTATAAGCCCTATTTAATATTGATGGACATCCTTTGTGAGGAGTACAAGTCTGTATTTACCAACCATAGTATTGTTAGCAAGTGGCCATGGAAGGGCACAGATGAGATGGAGTTAATTACATATTGCCAGTTTTATTGACTTCTAAGCAATTCATCGGTAAAAGATGTTAGATCCCCTTGCTGGGAAAGACAGGTTTGAATGGAGAAGAGCCTTGTAGATTAGGCATGTACTGCAAAGAGGCGAATACAAACCTCCTGTTTGAAAATGAGCAGTCCTGTTTCTGTCACAAGCAGCTGTTAGGCGTCGTCAACACACGCTCAGTGTGTTCATCAGAAACATAGTTTCCTGAAACCTTCTAAGCTTGTCAAACTTCATGGGACAATACTCTTCAGAAATAACAGGCACCAGAGAGAACTGCTCATCTATTAAATACATGCTCAACAAGACAAGTGCTGCATATGTGCCAGCTGCATGTGGGTGCCCATTGCAAAGGCAAGACAGCTTGCTTACTATTTAACCACCTGTGGATATTTATAATGGTGCAGCGTGAGCACACGTATTGGACAGACTAAAACTGCATGGAAATAATGGTAGGCTTGTAGTTATACCTTATAAAAGTCAGGAAATTCAGACCTGAGAATTCCATCCCTGACCTACCCTGTTGCACTTATCTATTCCCTGCCCTTGTGATACACTAACATATAACCAAGTAAATACCTCATCAGATCAATGAGGTTCAGAAGTCAAAGATAAACTACAACTGGTGTGCCCAGCTGAGGGTTGCAGCTGGCAACTCGCCGAAGACCTAACATCCTCACCTGAGTTACATTAATTGGAAATGATGGCAGGCAGCCCACAACTAACACAGAGGAACAGCCCGCAGACAAGGTACTTTCATTGCTTTATCTTAATCAAAGATCAATATAGAGCAGCACCTGCAGGAACCTGAAGTCTCTGTGAACTGTTCCTCCAAAGAAAGATGCCATTGGCCACAGGCTACTTTTTAGGGTTCAACTTAGCCCAGAGGCTCATTGTGTTCCCCTCACCACTTACCCCATGCTTTAAAAAAATAAAAAAGAACATTCCTTTAAGCTCCCTCTGCACCCCCTTATCCGCCACGCTTTCCCCAAGCATAGAGCTTCAGATCTGCAGAGAGCTCTCTGTAGGTCCGGGAACTGCAGAGGTGATGCAACAGTGGTTGCTGACTTGCTTTTCCATGGGGGAAGGACAAGAGCAGGGCCGGCTCTAGGATTTTTGCCGCCCCAAGCAAAAACAATTTTGGCCGCCTCTCCCCCCCCCCATTTTTTTCTTACCCCACCCCCGGCCCCGCCTCAACTCTGCCCCTTCCCCAAATCCCCAACCCTGCCTCCTCCCCCCAGGCTCTCAAGCCTAGGAGGGAGGGAGGGGGGGGAGATCCCCAGCAGCCACGGCGCACGAAACAGCTGATTCGCGCGCCACTGCTCGCCCTCCCTCCCAGGCTCTCAAACCTGGGAGGGAGGGGGAGATCCCGAGCGGCCGCGGCGCACCAATCAGCTGTTTCGCGCGCCGCGGCTGCTCGGGATCTCCCCCTCCCTCCCAGGTTTGAGAGCCTGGGAGGGAGGGCGAGCAGCGGCGCGCGAGCAGCAGCAGCAGTGGTGAGTTAGGGTGGCTGGGGCACATTTTTAGGGGCTGCATGGCCCGCGTCAGAATGCCGCCCCTAAAAATGTGCTGCTCCAAGCACCAGCTTGTTTTGCTGGTGCCTAGAGCCGGCCCTGGACAAGAGCCGCATACAATGGACAATCTCTACATGTGGATCTTGGGATGAATGGGACTGTAGTGACTGCAAGTACCATTCATAAAGAAATCCAGAGCTGCTCACGGTTCAATTCACCTTTTTTCATTATGCCAGAGACTCAAAAATGTGTCTACTTCTGTGAAAAACACACTTTACTGGGACACCCGCTTTTTGTTTTGTTTATTTTTTAAACAAAACTGGAAGAATTGTTTCTAGTAGAGATGAGTCCATTTTCAAGTGATGGTTGTTGGCACATCAGAAACATTATAACCATTTTGCCGATGCAGGCTTTAAAAGGGAAAATTTGAAATCTCTGAACTGCCATTTTGGGAGGTGGAAAACAAGGTAAAAGGGCAAGCTTCTCAGATGTGAAAATCCAGCAAGACAAAAACTGAATTTCATACAGCTCTGACAGTACCGCATCACAGGTAATAGCCTATTACCTGACTTTTTAAAACATGTATTAATAAACCAATGCACACAGGCTCTTTTCCAGCTGTGATATATCCAGCAAATGAATAGGTATTTAGGTAAGTTATAAAACAGTCATTGTTTACAACGTAGAGCTCTAATCAGAGATATATTAACAGTTTGCCAGGTATAATTTATTGCCTCAATGAGGCAATTTTTTGCTGTCTTCTACCTGAGAGAGTGCATTATGGCTCCATTGACTCAATATTCCTTCATATTACACACATTTGCTGTGAGGAACCATTAGAATGTTAATATGTAGATGCCAATTAAAGAACGTTGAGAGAACTGTTACTGCATATGCCCATTTCCAAATGTTAATGTTGAAGGGATTTAGACTGTACATGGACTAAAGACCAAATCCTCATGCCATTGCCTTGGCCTAGGTGCTGGGCTGAACATTCGGCAGATACTTAGGGATAAGGACAAGGAAACTTCTCTCACACCACACAGGAGAGTTGAGCATGCTGGTTGGCTCTTACATGCCCTTTGCCCGTAGAGCAGAAGACCAAATAATTCAAACTGCAGTAACTCCCCTAATCCCAAACCCTCCCAACCTGCCCCTTAAACACTACTTCAGAGTTCTCCACACCTCCCTGGCAGTGCACACCCTGTGCACGTTTCTCACAAAGCCTGCCTATCTTGCACAGCAGAACTGCACTAAATGCGGTCCACAGGGACCCTCACCAGGGACAGGGTTTGCCTCTTATTTAAGCAGAGAATATTCTAAGATACAGTGGTCTAAAAACAATTAATTTAAAATACAGTGTACTAGCCCCATGCCACCTTAGGCTTTGATCTTGTCAAATATGGTTAGTATTTAGCCAGACCTCCCAGGAAAATCTAGGTGGTGATTCAGTATGTTGGTCTGCCCACTGAGTCACTACTGAGTAAATACTCCATATGGTGTTAAGGGGTACTGTGTGGCTGCAGGTGCTGTCTTTCCAATGAGACTGAGCAGAAACTGAACCCTGAGCACCCGTGATCATTAGTGATCCCATGGCCCTTTTCATATGAGAAGTGTCATGATCAAATTCCCAATTTGGGTAATTACACTGTGCCAACCTAAAATTCCTGGGGCAGTTTCAACTGGCAGTATTCTGTTTCACATTCTGCCTTACTCTGTTTTGTAGAGTTTCTATGTCTATGAAAAAGCTCCAGCTTTATAAGGCTGTCTGCATTCCAGAGGTGGAAGAATGGATTCCTACATTTATCACAGCATATGGTTTATAAAGTGCTGTTCGATCTCTTGAGATGAAAGCCCTTGTATAGTTGTAAAATATATAAAATAGCCACATCTTTGCTTTGAAAATTACCCCCACAAATATGGAAAAAAACAAGAACACTTCTGGTGTGAAACAGTGTGTGCCAATTTTTTTTCACATGCTAAACTCTCAAACATGACAAATGGAAATGGAAACACTTCTGAAGTCTTAATCAGAGTAACACAATTGGAAACCTGAAATGTATTGTCTTACAGTGAGACACTTTACAGGAAAGCAAGGAAGGCTACCTTACAACACATTGTTTCCTACAGGAAAAGAGATCATGAAACTCACAAGATAAAAGTGTTTTTTTGTGGATGCACAGTATATGGCACTTATGCACACACAAGGCGAGTATAATAGCAGAATGCACATAACATACATAACACAGCGTGATTCTGATCATTGTGCATCTGGGATAACTCCTTTGAAGTCAATGCAGGTATCCAATTTGCAAGGGTGTAAAATGAGATTAGAATCTGTCAGTCAGACTTCTATTGAACAACAATGTTATGGAAGATTTAGGCACAGATTTGCACATCGGGTGTAGTCTGAATCAGAATGCAGCTATTATTACATTTAGCCATAAATTCATGAACTAGCAATTATACAACATGGTGCAGAAACTTGAAAATGAGAGGTTTGGTTCTGTATAGCTGTTCTATTTGGAATGGTTATGAGACAGCTGTCATCTAGTTTGATTTAGCTTCTTCATAAAACAGGCTTTCTGGAGTGAAGCCTTGAGAGAAATACATATTCATGTACGACTTTTAAGCCATTAAAACTCTTACAGAAGTACTGGATGTTATTTATAAAATATGACATCATTGCACACACAAAATATTGCTAAAAAACAACTCAAATTTAACTTGGACTCTTAAGTTTTTAGTTGTTCGCCTACTTCATATATGTTTCTTTGGCCCTCTCCTCAGAGGGAAGAAATTTTATAATTCCAACATGTGAGGATGAAAAGAAAATCAGTTCTGAACATCTGGACAGATGCAGCTTATTATGGTAACTTTTTTTAGGCTTCATCAGAATCTGAGGAGCCAGTAAGTGGTATGCACTTTAATACATACAAGGACGACGAAAGATCCTGTCTATATAACCACTCTGGATTGTCTAATTTTACTTCTGATCCATCACAGCATCTTTCTTTAGCGAACATACCTCTTCTGCGCTTAACACAGATGTATAAATTAATAAACACAATCTGACCTGCATGTATGAGTATTAATAAAAGAACATGGATTTCCTGCCATTATAACTGCTGCTAGAAATGTTTTCAAACTGCGCCTTCTTCCCCATTTGTTTATATTAACCAGTGTAGTTCTGGGACTGGTGTACAAACAGCAAAAAGAATGTCTTCTTAATCTAGCTATGTTTATCAACAACCTTAAAAATACCTAGGCTTTGAATAAAGTGTAACTTTGTGTATGCTGAAGCTATTCTACTACAGCAAGCAAAATAATTAATATCTTGGTAATTGTTATATTACAAAGCCTCTTCTAATGACATTTCAGCACCCCCATTGGGAAACATTAGTTCTGTAGCAACCAGGTTCAGCGCATTTAAGGAAGCAAACTGATCTTTTGTGATAAGTAAGTGCAAGTCACTGTATTTACAGAGAGCAGGTGTGGAAACTCTTGGGTTATTTTAAAAGGTACACAAAAGAAATGAACTATAAAGTGTTACAATAATTATTTTACAACAATGGTAGGAAATAGAGAGAAGGAAGAGGGATAAGAAAGAGTATTACTTACAATCCTCGCAGACGAAGCCAGATTTTCTCGATTTGTTCTGGCTGTAGATATTTCAGAGAGTTGCTCTCAAATTCTTCAATTTCCTTAGTTGGTGACTCCATAGCTGCAGGTTATCACTTTGGTTAAAGCTCAGAGAGTATGGACACCACCCCCAACACATGCACACACTCCACCTTTAACACTGACCAGGAGCAGCAAGCATTTTTACAAACACTTCCCCCACACACACATACACCTCTCCCTTTGATTAGAGGAAGTGTGTGTAGACAGCGAGAACTCCAGGTGTACACTGAGGGTAGCTGTGGCAATATGCCATGGTCCTGAGTCTGATGGAGGGGATTAGAGGCTGATCTCCAGATTGAAAGCCATCACAGATTTTTTACAATAAGCCAAGGATTCAATCAGTAATGCCAGTTGAACGATCTTTAGCAAGGAGGGGCGGGGGAACCCTTGCTGACAATTGAGCTGTCTGATGAAAGACTGGGGAGTATTGGCAGTTGTACAGTTCCTGATTCTCTGCTTCCCTATTCGCTGGACCCTGTGTGTCCTCACTCCACTGTGCTGTGAAAGGCAGCCCTCATTCCCTCCAGTGCCGGTCCTCCCTCTCCTTCTCTTTCATTTCAGTCTCATCCCCTCCCTTGTTTTCTTCCATTTACCAGCAGCTCTGCTGACAGACAAGAAAACTGACAACTGAGGAAAAAGTCGTCTGTCAGCATAGCCCGGGCAATGTTTCTCGCTCTCGCTCTCGCACGCACACACACACACACACACACACACAGGCACGCAGAGTGAGAGAGCAGTCAGCTGGCGAAAGGTTGGCTGTAATGAAAGGGAATGAAAATTAAAGGAAGTAAATTGCACAACTCACTTCTGAGTGCAGCCAGCGGGCTTTCATGGCCGAGCAATAGGGAGAACACGCAGCAGGGCTTCAACTTGGGCAAAATTAATTGAAAATAAATAAATAAAGCCAGTGACCAAGGACCAAAACCAGAGGACAAGGGAAGTCCTTCGCTGAAGATATATCAAGTCCAGTGCAAACATTAATAATGAACATGTCTCCCCTCGAGCAATGTAAGCAACAATAACTAGCACTGGTACATAAACAACAATACACCTGTACCCCGATATAACGCTGTCCTCGGGAGCCAAAAAATCTTACTGCATTATAGGTGAAACCGCGTTATATCGAATTTGCTTTGATCTGCCGGAGTGCGCAGCCCCGCCCCCCGTGGAGCACTGCTTTACCACATTATATCCGAATTCATGTTATATCGGGTCGCGTTATATCGGGGTAGAGGTGTATTTATATGAACCAAAATAACCTTATCATAATCCAAATAGTAACTATTCTAACTTTCACCAAGAGAAGCAATATTAGCCAGTTCTGAAGTCTCCACCAATGTATCTATGTTTGCATTTTTCATTCTGTTTATTTGACATGTGCAGCTGGAGTAGGGTGAAAATTATTTTTAAAACTTTGCACAATCAGACTCAGCATGTTCTGTCACATATTGCAGCCGCTATCTGTTGTCCTTTGAGAAACCAACCCTACAGTGGGTGAAAAAGCAACCTCTGAAAATCCGTTTGCTGACTATGCCTCTCTATTACAGCTGTACAAATCTATCAGTTACCCTAAGTAATTTGTGGCATGAAACATGATCTATTCACTAATGAGCCCAATTCTAAAAACTCTTGTTCACATGAGTAGCCCTTCCTTGTCATGCAACTAGTTCCATCATCTTCCATCAAACCCCATCTGAGCAGAGTAACATTTGGCTTTCGTTCCTGGGCCCATATCCTGTTATCTGATATGAAAGGACAGATTCTTACACCTATATGGAGTCCCATTGGAGTCAGTGGAATTCAGCATAGTTGTAGGGGTCTGTAGGGTGCATGATTCATGGTATGAATTTGATTTGTTAAGCTATTAATTTTGCAAATTGCATACCCCACTTCTATATATTCAAGACTGCTTTTCATATTTAGGAATACTGAAGTAGAACATTCACTAAGGTAAAGGGCAGTTTTCACCAGTTAAAAAAAAGTCAATAAATAAAAAGGTTTGAGATGAAACCACAAAATGTTTTTGTGGCAGCTGTAAGGTCCAAATGAGAAATCCTTTCTGAGGCAAAAACCCCGCTGAAGTCAAACGAGGTTTTCACTATTAAGGGAATTGAGTATTAGATTGAAAGGGAGTTGCAAGAACCATGATAAGAAGTAGTGCAGGAAGAGATGAGCATTTCAGCGGAGGAAGAATTAAAGCAAAGGTACCAACAGGCAATGGTACACAGATGTGATATGCAAATACCTGAAATGAGGGAGGAAAAGGACAATGTCGAGTGATGCCAGCTGTGGGGGGCAATGGAAGGTCTGAGACAAGAGACAGAGAGGAGCAGGGAATGTGTTCGAGGATGCGGCTCTTGCCAAAGAGAAACACTTCTGCATTTGAGACATGTAGCTGAAGGAAGTTGAGACTAAAGGCACAAGCTTATCTGCTTGACACAGAGGTGGTGAGCAGGAAAGCATCACTGAAGATGCAGCAGCGGTAAAGTGGCTTCCTGCCCCCATTTGATTTAGTGCAGTAGCATGTAACTTGAGATCAGGGGGCACAACTCAGTTAACAAAGTAAATAAAGCTACTAGCAGGAAGATCTAGCATTCTCTGTTTGTATTTTCCCTCCTTGGTTAGTGTTTTGTACAGAAGTTCAAGTACAGAAGAATCCTAAGAAAAATAGACCCTACATGATTATAAAACAAAGAATATTTTTTCTGTACATACGTTAAAAAAAAATCGCCTAAATATAATGTGGTAGCTTATCCTTTCTCCCCCTGTAATATGAAAATATAAAGCTACTAATCAAGTGCAGCACTGAATTGTAGTGAGCAGGAGACTGGAAGCCAGAATCCTTCGTTATTCTGGCAAACTTCCAATTCCATTAGGTTTTAGTGCATTCTATCTATGTAGATATTTATATCTCACAGCAAGTGATTAGCACTTCACACAATCAGACCCTCTGTATCCTTGGTCAAGTCACTTAACCTGTGTGTCTCAGCTTGCCCATCTGTATAATGGAATGAATAAGAGTTAACCATTAAATACAAAGCTTGTGCAAAGTGAAATACTTTTCCACAAAAAGAGTATAATTGCATTTTTTTTAAACCACAGAGGAGGAAATAATTAAAACAAAATCCTGCTAGCCACAGAAATGCTCCAGGGGATGGGAGGTGGAACCTTTTCTACTATTAATCTAAAGCAGTTGTGCACAAATTGCAATCCATAGATAACTGGTGGTCTGTGGAGCAATTGCTGGTGAGCTGAACAGGCTAGCTGGTTAAATTATGCAGGCTCTTCATGTTTCGTGATGTTAAATTGTATCAGCAACACCTAAAGATACATTACATGTTTTTTCCTATTACTACTTCAGCAACTTCAGCAACTGTTGTAGTTGCCACAGGGATGTTATGCCATTGTGAATGGGAGGGAAAGCTTCCACATGAAAATCTTTCCCTGCAGTGTGAACTTTTATTAGCAGTAATCTTGTAATTGTGGTGCATGGAAGAGCACCTTCCATCTGTGAGGCTTCTATATGCTCAGCCAGCTGCTCCAGGGCTGCAGCCTGCAAACCTGGAGGACTCCGATGTAGGCTTTTGGGATATCATGAAAGTTGCATAAGCAGCAAATCATGCCAAGATATTAGGTGGCTAGGGGTGCAATGAAACTCTTCTAAAGAGCCGAGAGGAAAGAAAAGGGTGGTTTATATTGGATGTCTTACCATCAGACGGAAAACAGTGAAATGGAAAGTGAAAATATTTATTTATCTACAGAGTTTCAGTTCTCAGGATGCAAGCATGATTGTGAAGCACTAGGAACCTTCAGTTCTAACCTTTCTGCACTTCAGCATTCATTCAGGTCTAAACTGTCTATGTCCAAGCCCCAATCTTATGTCAACAACGAGCGGTCCATGATCCACAAGGTCTCACAAGGGAGACAGAAGGAAGTAGGGTTGAGATGGAACACTCCTAGGGAAAACGTAGGTGTTGCAGGAAGCAGTAGTGTTAATAATTCCACAGGTGGCTCTCTTTTCTCTAAGACAGTACTGGCCAACTTACTTATATGCTGTTGGAGGCACTGTTTTTCAGAGGAGACATAAAACTGAGGTTTAACCTCTTGACGTTATTCAAAATCTCATGGCAATTTTCCTCAAGAGTAGAGGTATTAATGCTGGGGTCGTGGGCTAAACTCTTCCTGCAGTTTCCCTTAGATATAATAATCTTCTTCACTTCTGTTTTAAAGAGTTGCTATGCACTATTAAATAGCTGTTGTGTCAAAAGGGAAGCTGCATTTCAGTGGTGGGTGGTATAATTACTATATAAAATATCTGTCTGTTTATAAATCACTTGGGGAAACTTCAGAGCACACTTAACTGAAAGATATTATTACAACTACTTGCGCTTAAGTTTGGTGCTTCTTTCTTGCTTGCTTTCTTAAGTAAGCGGTTATCCTGTCAAATTGCACCATATAAATAGCATATGCTTAGCTTTGTAGGAAATTCCAAGACAATGATTATGGCTGTAAACATTATGAACCTTTTCTAAAAATATCCAACATTAACATATCCTCTAACCTGCTTTATCTTCATACTGATATACAGTGTGCAGGAGTAATGTCCAACTGAATGATGCTTATGGGCTGAGTAAAGGGGAAGCTTTCTTTAGCTCGCTGAGACAAGATGGTGCATGAGACGTAAAAGGGTCCAAGTTCCATGCCAGGGTCCATGGCAGCATGTAAGTTGCAAAAACACAGCAAGTTCAGCCACAAGATGGAGAATTACACCAATGGGTTACATTCATGTGGACTGTCTGACCACCATTTGGCAGATGCAGCAAAAATCGACCTACTGGTGTTTCTTATTCACCTTCAGAAAGGATTAGTGCTCAGTCAAGTAAGACCTCATGTGAACTCTGAAGTACACTATATGACAAATTTTCAGCAAGGCTTTGGAGGGTGCATATTATGAGTCCTAACAGTTGGTTGTGCACTGCAGTGCACTTCTATGGTGGCTGCAATGCTGCACAGGCTCCAACCAACTATGCTGTACCTGTGCACACACATGCAGTCACTCAGGAGAGCGTGACATTCAGCATGAGGACTCAAAGCGATTCAGTACATTTGCTTCGGCCTCTGAACAAGGTACATGACACGTGAACAGAATTACTTGCACCTGATTCAGCCTCTATCACTGGGGGGGAAAAGAAAAAATCTTCACAGAAATTGTAAACATTGTTGAAAGTAAAAAATTAAACTGATAGTTCAGATATCTAAGGTACAGTTTAATCAAGAAGATCATGGATAGCATGATGAACTGTCTCTCATGAAATGAAGCCTGATTAAAGTTATCAGTTACAGCAGTGTGAATGGATGCTGATGTCAGTGGATTTACACAGGCATAATGCAGGCCCATGGTCTCAAATCTCTATTGTAATTCCAAATTCTATGAGTTTATTAAAACTAGATGAATTTACCAAAACCATTCCTGCATCTAATGCAAAAACTATCCTATTAACTATCCTGCACTGACATCAGAACCCATGGGATTATAACCCCTGTGAAAGATGAGCTTTAAGAAAAGGTCAATTCCATTCTGTCATGTAAGGAGACAGCAAAATAGTCAAGCTACAGTACCACCATCTCTTTCATAGCCCATGAGACTTTATAAAGATGTGCAGCAAAAAACAAATATGTAACAGGTAGAGCTAGTTGAAAAAATATTTCTCTCACTGCAGAAAATTTCAGCTTTTCAGCAAAAAAAAATCAAAAGCCAAAAAATTTTGACCAAAAAAATGTTGTCCAAAAACTGTTGGTTTAAAACTGAAAATTTTTATTCAGAAATGCTACTCTGGTGCCTCCTGGGAATTGTAGTTCAAGTACCTCATGCCTTCATTCTCCTTTATGAGCTAGGCACTGTAGCCAGACTACATCTTCCATGATGCACCACGGTTTCCTCTCTCTCTGAGCCACTGTGATGCATCATGAGAGTTCGGAGTGCAGTCCCATCATAGGATATGACAACCAGCCGGGGAACCTCGCATATAGGAATGGGAGCATGAGCAACCTGAACTACAATATTTCTGAATCAAAATTTTCAGTTGTCAGGTGTTCTGGTGATTTTGTTTGTTTGTGTTTTAATGAAAAGTCCAAATCTTCAGCAGAAGGCAGATGCTTGTGAAAAATCGTGTTTAATCAAAAACTCAATTTTTGGCCAAAAGTCAGTTTTGATGAAAATTTTCAAACAGCCCTAGCAACAGGTTGTCTGTCAAATTCCATTGAGTAGTAGTTTCATCAAGGCTGGTCTGCCTTGACATCTGACCTGGCTGAGCCTCACTTGCTCAACTCCATTGAAACCAGATTTAGAAGAAGTCTCTGCTCAGATCATTCTTCATCCCCATAACTACTGTGATACTCATCAAAAACTAAAAGTTTCCAGGAAGATGACACTTATATTGTTATTATAAGCTCACATCACTGCATCAACTCCATGAGGATCTTCATAAATGAAGATTCAGATTCATTCACAGTAATGGCACTTTGATGCATTACAAAAAACACTGTCAATCTGAAGAGCACTTTGAAAAACCTATTTTACGGAGGCTTAAAAATTATTTTACTATGCATGGAAGTAGAAGGAAGCAGGGATGATAGAGAACTGATGGCTAGGGAAAAGGGAGCTTTACAAAATCCTCAGACAATAAAAGGTGAGCGGAGCCTGATGGTTGGAATTGGTGCTATGAAGCATCATTACAGTAAGTAGGTGAAATTCAAGGGGTAAACAAATGGAATTAATTAAATAAACTTGCATGTCATTAGAAAGGAGAGTTAAATAAAAAAAACTCCCTGCGCTTTAGCTTATTTTTTTTTCCTAAGCAAACACTTTATGAAGTTCCAGTCAAACTATTTTCTGAGGCTCTGAAATATTTGGACAACTTTCTTGCAATATTTCCAGCTGGAAGCAGAAGAGCTAGAAATCCTCTGTCTCATGAAACAGACTGTTCTCACAGACTTTTCAGACAGAAGAGTTGGATAAATATCTGAACTTATCCAAAATGAAGTCCAGCTCAGACTGTTCAAGGTTCATTAACCACTAATTATATTAACTGAGAACTGGGAGTGGGGATGTCCTTGCCTGTTTGCATGTTACCAATATATCCAAATCACTCATCATTACACAGACTGATGCTGCCCCCTACACTAGAAATGTACTCTGCTTGATCCTATGTTTGTTATACAAATAACAAAATAATAATAATTAAAATTGTATCTTTGTTAAACTAAATAGATTGAGCTCCTTGACTCTATCACTATGAGGCATGTTTTCTGACCCTTTCATCATTCTTGTGGCTCTTCTCTGGCCCCTCTCCAGTTTATCAACACCCTTCTTGAATTGCAGACACCAGAATGGGACACAGTATTCCAGCAGCGGTCACACCAGTGCCAAATACAGAGGCAAAATACTTTACTCGTACTCGAGATTCTCCAGTTTATCACATTAGCTCTTTTGGCCACAGCACTACACTAGGAGCTCATGCTCAGCTGATTATCCACCACGAACCCCAAATGTTTTTCAAAGTCGCTGCTTCCCAGAATTGAGTCCCCCATCCTGAAAGTATGGCCTATGTTCTTTGCTCCTAGAGGTATACATTTACATTCAGCCACATTAAAATGCATATTGTGGCTTGCACCCAGTTTACCAAGCAATCCTGATTGTTCTGAATCAGTGACCAGTCCTCTTCATTATTTACCACGCCCCCAATTTGTGTGTCCACTTCAAACTCTTTTAGTGATGATTTTATGTTTTCTTCCAGGTCATTAATAAAAATGTTAAATAGTGTAGGGACCGGAACGAATCCTGCAAGACCCTACAAGGAACACACCTGTTCAATGATGATTCCACATTTACAATTACATTTTGAGAGCTCTCAGTTGGCCAGCTTTAATCCATTTTAATACATACCACTTGTCAGTCATCAATATATGCTAGAAAAAGAGTATGAAAATCATTTCTAAACCAGACCTCAATCTTCACCTTGCCTCATTCCCTGTACAGCAGACAGCATCCCGCATAGGCCTATCTCATTCCCAGCTCACCTTACAATATGTATCGAGTAAGACTGTGGAAAACCAAATTATATGATACTTTTTATTGTATTACCCGAGAAAATTCATGTGGTCATGTAATTCAAGATGTACATATTTGCAAAGTCAAAATTAATGCTAAGCATCCCGTGCTGCCGTTTCCTGACCACAGTGATTAACTGTGCAACTTTAACTTTCTCCCAGTATAGCTTTTTATTGTTTTTTCTCATTATAATTAAGTAGCTCTATTTTATACAGAAAGAAACCCAGCAGCTAACCATGTAGCTGTGGAAGGCCCAAAATGCAGCAGATAAAGGAAGTTATTTGTCTCTAACTGGAGGTTCTTTGAGATGTGTGGTCCCTATCTGTATTTCACACACGGGTACGCTTGAGCATGAGGAGCCAGTGTCCTGACATTTTTAGTAAGCAGTGTCTGTTGGACCACATAGGCGCAGTTATTCTCCTCATGCTCCAAACTGAGAATACAAAAGGCAGTGCAGACTGATGCTTCTCCAGTTCCTTATCTTACTATGAATCTGGCAGCTGGGGATAGAGGGTGGGTAATGGAATACAGATAGGAACCACACATCCCAAAGAACATCCAGTTAAAGGCAAGTAGCCTCCATTTCTTCTTCAAATGATGGTCCCTATGTATACTCCACATTGTGGGAGATTAGTAAGCAGCAGTCACACAGTAGATTGGTGCGAGGATGCAGATGTCATGGTTGTCTGTAATACTGCTATGCAACGCATAGTGCCTTGCAAAGGTGTGTAAGGAGCTCCAGGTGATCATCCTACATATTTCTAGTAAATATGCCGTAGAGGTGACTTGCGCTCTGGTGGAAGGGTTCTCACCTCCTCCAGTGGAGGAGGAGGAGGGAGAGAAATGTGAGCTAACTGGTAGCAAAGGATGACGCAGATTCAGAAACATTTAGAGAGTCTCTGGATGGATAGAGCTTGACCTCTCGATCTCTCTGTTATGGTAGTAAAAAGTCTACGTATTTTTCTAATTGCTTTTGTTCACTGCACATAAAAGCCAGGGCCCATCAGATCTCTAGAGAATGAAGCCTTCTGTCCTCATTGGAGGCATGCAGTTTTGGAAAACATACTGGTAAGTGGATGGCTTCATTAATATGAAACTCCAAAATTACTTTAGGGATGAATTTTGGGTAGAGGAGAAGATAGACCTTCTCTTTATGAAAGGTGGCATATGGCGGGTCTGCTCCAAGCTCGCCCACCCTCCTGGCTGATATAATGGTGACTATTTTGTTATGGCTATGTTGGTCCCAGGATATTAGAGACACAAGACGGGGGAGGTAATCTCTTTTACTGGACCAATTTCTGTTGGTGAGAGAAACAACCTTTCAAGCTTCTTCAGGACCTGAAGAAGAGCTCCGTGTAAGCTCGAAAGCTTGTTTCTCACCAAAAGAAGTCAGTCCAATAAAAAAGATATTACCTCACCCATCCTGCCTCTATAATGGTAACTAGGAAAGCAACTTTCACCAAGAGACAGGATAAAGTACAGGTGGCTAATGGTCAAAAAGGAGGCTTGGTGAGAACTGAAAGAGGTTGAGTCCCATTATAGTGCTGGCTTCACCAGGAATGGAAGAGATCTGATAAGTCCTTTCAGGAATCTAGTCATCATAGGATGAGTGAAGATAGTATAGTCCTCGATAGGAGAATTTGCTGTCAGATGGACCCACTGGAAACTGATTGAGACACCAGATGTCTTAAGGGTAAGTAGGCAATCAAGGGTAACAGGGACACCAGAGGACTCTGGAGATAACAGGTATTCTGGTGATCAACAGGAGAAATACTTCATTTGGCTGAAAAACTTTTCCTGCTAGAATTCTTCCTGCTCTGGTTGAGGATGGAGTGACTCAATATTGAATATGAAGATTCAGAGCAGGCGCAGCAGGGACAGAAGGATTGTGAGGAGGTTTGGCAGCATGTGACCTCCAGAAGGAGAAAGAGGAGCGTCCATGCACCAGCAATGGAGATACAGGTGAGCAATCGTTTCCATGTTCTCTCTACAGGTGCTAATGCGGAGAGTGGACTAGATGGCCCATCTGAGGGAAGGGAGCAGAAGGAGACTCCACCGATTGGAAGGCAAAAGATGCACTGTCCTAGGGATGGGGGTTCCACGACCACCACTCCCAAGAGGAGGAGGAGGGTGGTGGTGGTCGGGGACTCCCTCCTCAGGGGGACTGAGTCATCTATCTGCCGCCCTGACCGGGAAAACCGAGAGGTCTGCTGCTTGCCAGGAGCTAGGATACACGATGTGACGGAGAGACTGCCGAGACTCATCAAGCCCTCGGATCGCTACCCCTTCCTGCTTCTCCACGTGGGCACCAATGATACTGCCAAGAATGACCTTGAGCGGATCACTGCAGACTACGTGGCTCTGGGAAGAAGGATAAAGGAGTTTGAGGCGCAAGTGGTGTTCTTGTCCATCCTCCCTGTGCAAGGAAAAGGCCGGGGTAGAGACCGTCGAATCGTGGAAGTCAACGAATGGCTACGCAGGTGGTGTCGGAGAGAAGGCTTTGGATTCTTCGACCATGGGATGGTGTTCCAAGAAGAAGGAGTGCTAGGCAGAGACGGGCTCCACCTAACGAAGAGAGGGAAGAGCATCTTCGCCAGCAGGCTGGCTAACCTAGTGAGGAGGGCTTTAAACTAGGTTCACCGGGGGAAGGAGACCAAAGCCCTGAGGTAAGTGGGGAAATGGGATCCTGGGAGGAAGCACAAGCAGGAGAGCGCAAGAGGGGAGGACTCCTGTCTCATGCTGAGAAAGAGGGACGATCATTGAGTTATCTTAAGTGCCTATACACAAATGCAAGAAGCCTGGGAAACAAGCAGGGAGAACTGGAAGTCCTGGCACAGTCAGGGAACTATGATGTGATTGGAATAACAGAAACTTGGTGGGATAACTCACATGACTGGAGTACTGTCATGGATGGATATAAACTGTTCAGGAAGGACAGGCAGGGCAGAAAAGGTGGGGGAGTTGCGTTGTATGTAAGAGAGGAGTATGACTGCTCAGAGCTCCGGTATGATACTGCAGAAAAACCTGAGAGTCTCTGGATAAAGTTGAGAAGTGTGAGCAACAAGGGTGATGTCGTGGTTGGAGTCTGCTATAGACCACCAGACCAGGGGGATGAGGTGGACGAGGCTTTCTTCTGGCAACTAGCAGAAGTTGCTAGATCACAGGCCCTGGTTCTCATGGGAGACTTTAATCACCCTGATATCTGCTGGGAGAGCAATACAGCGGTGCACAGGCAATCCAGGAAATTTTTGGAAAGCGTAGGGGACAATTTCCTGGTGCAAGTGCTGGAGGAACCAACTAGGGGCAAAGCTTTTCTTGACCTGCTGCTCACAAACAGGGAAGAACTAGTAGGGGAAGCAAAAGTGGATGGGAACCTGGGAGGCAGTGACCATGAGATGGTCGAGTTCAGGATCCTGACACAAGGAAGAAAGGAGAGCAGCAGAATATGGACCCTGGACTTCAGAAAAGCAGACTTTGACTCTCTCAGGGAACAGATGGGCAGGATCCCCTGGGAGAATAACATGAAGGGCAAAGGGGTCCAGGAGAGCTGGCTGTATTTTAAAGAATCCTTATTGAGGTTGCAGGAACAAACCATCCCGATGTGTAGAAAGAATAGTAAATATGGCAGGCGACCAGCTTGGCTAAACAGTGAAATCCTTGCTGATCTTAAATGCAAAAAAGAGGCTTATAAGAAGTGGAAGATTGGACAAATGACCAGGGAGGAGTATAAAAATATTGCTCAGGCGTGCAGGAGTGAAATCAGGAAGGCCAAATCACACTTGGAGTTGCAGTTAGCAAGAGATGTTAAGAGTAACAAGAAAGGTTTCTTCAGGTATGTTAGCAACAAGAAGAAAATCAAGGAAAGTGTGGGCCCCTTACTGAATGAGGGAGGCAACCTAGTGACCGACGATGTGGAAAAAGCTAATGTACTCAATGATTTTTTTGCCTCTGTCTTCACGCACAAGGTCAGCTCCCAGATTGCTGCACTGGGCAGTACAGCATGGGGAGAAGGTGACCAGCCCTCTGTGGAGAAAGAAGTGGTTCGGGACTATTTAGAAAAACTGGACGTGCACAAGTCCATGGGGCCGGATGCGCTGCATCCGAGGGTGCTAAAGGAGTTGGCGGGTGAGATTGCAGAGCCATTAGCCATTATTTTTGAAAACTCATGGCGATCGGGGGAGGTCCCAGATGACTGGAAAAAGGCTAATGTAGTGCCCATCTTTAAAAAAGGGAAGAAGGAGGATCCGGGGAACTACAGGCCAGTCAGCCTCACCTCAGTCCCTGGAAAAATTATGGAGCAGGTCCTCAAGGAATCAATTATTAAACATTTAGAGGAGAGGAAAGTGATCAGGAACAGTCAGCATGGATTCACGAAGGGGAAGTCGTGCCTGACTAACCTAATTGCCTTCTATGATGAGATAACTGGCTCTGTGGATGAGGGGAAAGCAGTGGATGTGTTATTTCTTGACTTTAGCAAAGCTTTTGATACGGTCTCCCACAGTATTCTTGCCACCAAGTTAAAGAAGTATGGGCTGGATGAATGGACTGTAAGGTGGATAGAAAGCTGGCTAGATCGTCGGGCTCAACGGGTAGTGATCAATGGCTCCATGTCTAGTTGGCAGCCGGTTTCAAGTGGAGTGCCCCAAGGGTCGGTCCTGGGGCCGGTTTTGTTTAATATCTTTATTAATGATCTGGAGGATGGTGTGGACTGCACTCTCAGCAAGTTTGCAGATGACACTAAACTAGGAGGCGTGGTAGATACACTAGAGGGTAGGGATCGGATACAGAGGGACCTAGACAAATTAGAGGATTGGGCAGAAAAAAACCTGATGAGGTTCAACAAGGACAAGTGCAGAGTCCTGCACTTAGGACGGAAGAATCCCATGCACTGCTACAGACTAGGGACCGAATGGCTAGGTAGCAGTTCTGCTGAAAAGGACCTAGGGGTCACAGTGGACGAGAAGCTGGATATGAGTCAACAGTGTGCTCTTGTTGCCAAGAAGGCTAACGGCATTTTGGGCTGTATAAGTAGGGGCGTTGCCAGCAGATCGAGGAACGTGATCGTTCCCCTTTATTCGACATTGGTGAGGCCTCATCTGGAATACTGTGTCCAGTTTTGGGCCCCACACTACAAGAAGGATGTGGAAAAATTGGAAAGAGTCCAGCGGAGGGCAACAAAAATGATTAGGGGTCTGGAGCACATGACTTATGAGGAGAGGCTGAGAGAACTGGGATTGTTTAGTCTCCAGAAGAGAAGAATGAGGGGGGATTTGATAGCAGCCTTCAACTACCTGAAGCGGGGTTCCAAAGAGGATGGAGCTCGGCTGTTCTCAGTGGTGGCAGATGACAGAACAAGGAGCAATGGTCTCAAGTTGCAGTGGGGGAGGTCCAGGTTGGATATCAGGAAAAACTATTTCACTAGGAGGGTGGTGAAACACTGGAATGCGTTACCTAGGGAGGTGGTGGAGTCTCCTTCCTTGGAGGTTTTTAAGGCCCGGCTTGACAAAGCCCTGGCTGGGATGATTTAGCTGGGAATTGGTCCTGCTTTGAGCAGGGGGTTGGACTAGATGACCTCTTGAGGTCCCTTCCAACTCTGATATTCTATGATTCTATGATTCACTCTACTTCTGATGTCCATCCAAACACCAGGCCTTGAGTTGTAGTGGTCCTGGGTTGGGATGCTTAATCATGCCATTTTGTTGCATTAGCATATCTGGAAGTGGTAAGATATTAACGAATGGACAGATTTAAATCTTCAGGGGATCTGAGAACTGGAACTGACTGGGACAGTTGTGCATGAGGAGGATGATTCGAGCCCTGTCATGGCAGATCTTTTGCAGGACTTGTGGTATCAATAGGATGGTAGGGAAGGCATATCTGAGGCAGTCTGTCCAGGAAAACAAAAGGATGTCACCCTTCAAGCTTTGGCCCAGAGACATTCTGGAGCAGAACAGGGGAAGTTTTCCTGTTCCATTGTGAGGCAAAGAGATCCCAGCATGGTATTCCACACTGGTTGAAGACCACGTGGTGTGTTGAAAAATGTCTGCTGAGACAGGCTGCTAGGGAGTTTTATGCGCCTCGACGGTATACTGCTGAGTGTGTTATGTGATATCATATACACCAGTTCCAGAGGTCAATTGTCTCTACACATAGAGGAATCTGTTCTCCCCCCTACTTGTTTGTATAGAAGACAGTTATTATATTGTCTGACATTACTTGGATATGGTGGGATCAGATGAGTGAGAGGAATTCATTGCAGGCATGAGGTACCACCCTTAATTCCAGTGAGTGAGTGTGCAGCCTGGCCTCCCAAGGGGTCCAGGTACCTTCTGCAGTGTGATTGTTCACATGAGCTCCGCATAAGGAGGTGCCTGTGACTATAGTTGTCTCGGGTGTAAGTCTGAAGAAAGGAATTCCCACCCTAACTTTCTACAGAGTTGTCCACTAGGTGAGAGAGGCCAAAACCTGGGTTGGAATTATTACTTTGGTATCAATATTATCTTTTTTCTGGTGAGTACATGTACTGAAGCCAGGTTTATAGACAGTGGAGATGAAGCCTGGTAAATGGTGTAATATGGGTGCATGAGGCGACGTGACCAAGGAGGTTAGGGCAAATCCTGACTGTGGTCTGAGAGTGACTATGTTTCATTAGATCACTCATGATGCGGAATCTCTCAGTGGAAAGAAAGTCTCCTGGTGTAGTTGAGTCTAGGGTTGCTCACATGAAGTCTATGGACTTTGTAGGTGTCAAAGTAGACTTTTCACAGTTGACGCAGAATCCCAGGGAAGATAGAAGATGGAGTAGGAAAGCTGTTGCCGACTGGACATCCCCTGCTGGATTTGTCAGTCAAAAGCCAGTTGTCAAGATATGGACAGATGGTGAAACCATTTTGTCTCTCCAAAATACCACTACTGAAAGGATTTTTGTGAAGACCCTGGATGCTGTAAATACCCTGAATAGAAGAACTCTGAATTGGAAGTGGTCCTGTCTCCAGTGAGGAATCTGAGGAACCACCTGTTGGGTGGGTGAATGTCTATATGAAAGTAAGCATCTTTCATGTTGAGGGCCATGAACCAAATGCCCTCTTCCAGAGAGGAGATTATTGATGCCAATGTGATGTATTTTAATTTTTGAATGAATACTTTCAGTTAGCATAGGGTAAGAGTCTTTCTCCATCCACCAGATTTCTTGGGAACAAAGAAATATAGGGTATAGAGCCCCTTCCTCTGATGTTGGAGGCGGCACTGGTTCTATGGTGCCTTTCTGGAGAAGCATTGATGACAGAATGTCTGAGGAGAAGGTCTGGGCCTATAGGGTTGCTTGTGATGTTTCCTCTTGGGACATGGGTGTAAATCCCCACGAAGCAGAGAGTTGTCTTAGAGTCTTTTAAACTGTGTGGATTGTGTAAAGACTTGTCAGTCTTCTCATTAAAGATGTCAGATTCATCAAAGGGAAGGTCCTTGATGGTATTCTCCCTGGGGAACCCTCAAGATTGCAGCCATGACTCGTGTCTCATGACTACAACTCTGGCTCTAGAGGCAGTATTGGCTGTGTCTATCACTGCTTGAAGTGATGTCTTGGCCCCCAGCCTGCCTTCATCAATAAGGGCTTGGAACTGGGCCTTGTCTTCCTGAGGAAGTCTGTCTTTTAAAGTCTGCAAATTTGGCATAATTCAGGAAATCTTATTTTGCTAACAACGTCTGGCAGTTAGCAACTCTGAATTGGAGACTGGCTGATGAAAAACTTTCCTATCCAAAAGGTTGAGGTATTTAGAACCATTGTCAGTTGGGGCAGTCTTGGAGTTCTGCACTGTGGACCTTTCTGTAGCAGCTTGCACCACTAATGGTTGGTGCCAGATGAATGAATAAAAACTCTGCCCCTTTAGCTGACATGTAATATAATTTCTCAGCTCTTTTCAGAGTAGGGGCAGGGGTCTGGTAGGTTCCAAAATGGCTTAGTTGACTGGAAGGACTACCCTCAAAGAGCTATAGGGTTGGAACATGTCCAGTAGGTCCTATTGTGTGTCCTGGAGCTCTTTGACGGGTATCCAGAACTTGGTTGCCATCCACTGCAACAATTCCTAGTACTGCTTGTGGTCATTGGGTGAAGAGAGATGATGAAGCAATTGCCTTATCTGGTGAGGAGGATGACATACCCAGCACAACTGGTGAATCTGGCTCAATCTCCTCCACAAATCCTGACAGAGCCAGTTAATATTGGCAGGGAGAGGAGAGACAGTGTGATCCCCACATGGATCCATGGTCCCTGCAGTATGGATCTCACAGACCCCTGTAAGACCTGTAAGGATCAACTGGAGGACCACCCCAAGGTATTGGGTACCAGCATTTCCCTGGGTAGCCATATTTGGAGGGAGGCATATGGTTCCAATACCTTCCTTGGTCTATGACTGGGTTTGTTTTCCCTGGGGGGAAGCCTCATCTGGGGCATGAGATTCACTTGATGATATGATAGACTTGTTCTACTGGCAGTACTGCAAACAGTACTGGTGGGAGTATATTCCAGGTTGTGGACATAATAGGGAAGTATACTCTTCCCTGCCAGGTGGTTTCCACAGGTGCAGAGATGTCCCAAAGAAGAGCCAGACTTGATAGCAAGGAAGATTGTGGGTTGGACAGAGAGAAGATATCCTTCAATGAGGTAAAGACTTCAGTCCTCCTTGGTGTTTGGCAAGTTCCAGACAAAGATACTGGCAGATCCAGGTCATCTAAAGGTCTAGTGTTTCCCCACATGGAAAATGTTGGAGCCGTCAGATGGGATCCCAGCACTGAACTCTCAGACAGAACCACTGGGTACAGCTCATTAGGTTTCTTGGGAAGACCCAGAGATGATTCTGTCAGATCCTTCTTTCTTCATGCCTTTCCTTCTGGGACAGAAGGCTTATGCAGACCTTAGTCTTTGGGACCCACACACAAGGACTCACTCAACTTTGACTGAGATAGGGAGGGATCCTCTCTCATAGAGGCATATCTGTATGGAGATCTGTCCTTATGCCTCTGTTCATGTCCATTACTCTCATGAGAGGGTTTCTTAGGCTTAAGAGTTTTTGCTTCGACTACATAGCTCATGCTCAGAAGGGCACCACTCACCATCTGAGGCCATTATACAGGGGGGTCTCGCCAGCCTGAATCTGAATGGCGTCTCATGGCCTACTCCATGAGGTGCTTCTGCAGATGGAGCTCTCATCTCTTGAGTTTGAGGAGGGAAGGACCAGTAGATGTTGCACTTGGTGGTGATATGAGACTCCCCAAGGCAATAAAGGCAGTGCTGGTGGTGGTCACTGATGGAAAAGGAACAGAGGCAGGGGAGATACTTCTCGAACCCCAGAACTCTTGGCATAGTCCCTATTTGGAGAGAGAAGCTTCCTGGGGAAGAGAGAACTAAACCAATGATGCTAACCATAAAAACACTAAAATACTAACCTATTAAAAACTATTTACAAATTGTATTCATAAGAACACAGTAAAGGAAGATCAAAACGGACATAGAAGATTCCAGCTCAAATTGCACAGCCCTTTATATTTTTGATGTGGAGCACAAGGAGAACAACTGAACTTGTGGAGCAATGGACATTGCTTACTGAAAGTTTCTGGACTCAGGCACACAGTGTGCATTCATATCCATGGGCGGAATACACCTGGGGACCATCATGAAGAAGAGTGGCTGGCATGTTCCCACAGAACAGGGTGACAGGAAGTAGAGACACCTCAGCACTTCTCTGCAACCAAGGAGTGATGATGCACTGAATCTCTCTCCAGGGCAACATGGATGGAGGAACCTTTCAGATACACCAGATCATAACCACGTGAAGAGAAGAGTAGTACACTGCAGACTGGTAGAGTCTATAGTCATGGCGATGAACTTATGGCCTTTGAGGGCAACCATGTTAAGAAGAACATTTGCATTTTATTATGAATTTAAAACCAACCTGTGCTTTTTAAACTGAAGTGTTTGAATCATACCCATCACATATAGCAAGAGGTAGGGGGGAATCACTTCCCCAACTGCTTTCCACTGCTTCTCCTGCAGCAGCTCTGACATGAGCTAGGCAGAGCCAGATTAACCTTTTGTGGATCCAGTGCCAAACATATTTGTGGGCCCCCATGGGGGAAATGGAGCATGGCATGGAAAGGTCAGTATCTGGAGCAAGGGGCCAGCCAGGGACAATGAGGCATACCATGGTGGGGGCGGCCCCACTATGCCCAGCACAGTGCGAGGGCACGGTTTACAAACCGGGAGCCGTCAGATGCACACTGGCCCACCCGGCCCTGTGCTGCCAGTGTGCCCCTTCCACTCAGGGGCAGGTCTGTGTCACACCACACAGCCTCCCCACCCAACATCCCCCGACTCCCTATGCCCAGTGTTCCCTCCTAGAGACCCCCCACAGACCCCTCTGCCCAGTGCCCCCCTGCACAGAGACACCCCCCAGACTCCTATGCCTAGCGCCCCCCAGACCCACTATGCCCAGCTTCCCCCCACCCAGAGGCCCCGACCACCACAAATGCACAGCACCCTGCATACCACCACTCCTGCCCAGCACCCCTCTGCTCACAGTCCCACCACAACTGCCCAGCACCCCCACCGCCCTCCACAACTGCCCAGAACCCCCCAAAAAACCCCCACTCCCTAGCGCCCCAACACACAGATCTTCCCCCACCCCTCACAGCCCAGGGTCCTTCCCCACAACCCCACCACCATAACTACACAGCGCCCTACAGATCCCCCCACTGCCCAGCACCCCAACACACACTTCCCCCACCACCCAGCGCTCCCTCAACAAGCCCTCCACTGCCTAGCACCCCAAAACACAAGCCTTCCCCACTGCCCAGCGCCCCCTCACAGCCCTGTACTCCTGCAGGTGCCCCAGAGACCCACTCCCCCATGCCTTGCCCCCCCGGCTGCACTCATCAGTCCTGCTGGGAGGGGACTGCTGGGCTGAGCCAGCAGTGCGGTCAGGACTAGTTCCAGGGTGGGGAATCACTCCGGTCTGGCCCCTTGGGAGCAGTGCTATCAACCAGACCAGAGGAGGAGCAGTGCCTGCCCGGGCCAGGCTCCCTCAGGACCCACTTGCCTGGAGGGGCCCAACAAAGCCCCCCCCCCACTGTTCCCTCCACCCCAACTGGCTGAGACTGCACCGGCTTCTGCACCGGTCCCTGGTGGCTTGGCTCTGGGGAGGCAGGTGATGCCCCACAGCTGGCGGGCAGCAGAGACTGCTTGGAGCCAGAGCTGCACTGGAGGCCAGCCGGGGGGCAGAGGGGAGCCCTAGGCCAGCCAGGCCCTTTTTTAAAAAATTTCCCACCTGTGCTGCTGATTCTTTGTCCTGAATCACTCTGCGTATGCACAGGAAGGACGACGCCAGGTGCACACACCCACAGCCTGCCTACAGGTACGGACAGCAGAGTCAGAGCACAGCGCAAGCGGAGCAGGCCAGGGCCCCTTCTGAGCATGGGCCCAACACCCTAGCGCTGTAAACCCGGTACTGGAGCTAGAAGTACTCTGGGCAACTGCTGTCCCAAACCTGCTACATCTGCTCAGCAGCTTCTTTGCCAGCCACCTGCTGCTTTGCAGAGGATGTCAGAAAACAACTCTGATTGCGCCATTGCCTAATTATTGCCAGGCTGTGTGAACCCCAAGGAGAGCAGGATAGGAGCTAATTTTGTTCTGTACGACCTAGGAGAGCACTTAGCAAGTATTTGCTTCCCTTACTCGTGCCCACCACCCACAAAATCCCAGGAGAGGAGAGTGGGGGGAAAACCAACACAGCCAAGGAGGCTGTTATATCTTTTGCCAGCAAGAAATGGTATGGTAGTGGTACACTCCAGTCAAGCCCTCTCCCTGCCCCTGAGACAGCCCCAGTACTAAGTGTTGCAGGGTGGGAG
Organism: Trachemys scripta elegans; assembly: GCF_013100865.1. Lineage (NCBI taxonomy): Eukaryota > Metazoa > Chordata > Testudines > Emydidae > Trachemys > Trachemys scripta. The sequence goes on from NC_048299.1 coordinate 84,971,969, forward strand.
GTGTTGAAGCCAACACAGCTAAATAAACCTGCTTGAGATTCTATCCAAGACCGGTGCAAGGGACACAACTGAAGAGCTCCTCTATTGACTGAAATAGTATGTTCGGCCCTCAGCATGAAAAGGCTTGGCCTATACGGAAGCGGTAGTGTGTCCAAATGCAGGCAGCACTGATGCACCATCTCCCATTACTGAGTTGTGGAGGGGTGGGAAAAGCTGGGATTCAATCTCCTCCATTAGCCTCATACAAGGTATTTCTCTCTCACAAAACCCTTTGATTCATGGGACCAGACTCTGACCTTAAATTAGTCGATTTTAAGGCATTTTCCTGACCACCTAACGTCATAAAATCAACACCAAGTATGTTAGCCCCCTTGCAGATGGGTAACAGCCCCCATACGGCAACAACAGATATCATCACTGCCGTCCAAAGCAGGCAACATCAGCTTCCTACTGCTCTCATCAAGAATCTTTGGTGATCCAATGTTGCGGCTCCGTCCCTAACACGCCCCCATAGCCTGGAACTGTCCCTAACTCCTCCTGAAGGGGAAAATAAGCAGTTCGTCTACTATCTGTTGTGGAGAGGACTCAGCTTGACACCTAAAAAGATCAGAGCTAACTGGCTTGGATCTCTGCCTCTGGGGAGCCCATATATGTGTGGGAAGGGTGGCAACAAAGCTCTGCTTCTTCAGCTGCTATTTCCTCCTCCCCAACAGCTGCTCCTGCTGCATGTGTGGAGGGGATAAGGACTCCAGAATCTGTTCATCAGAGACCATGCTTCCCCAAGCCCTGAAAGCTTTTCCTACTAAACAGGGGGCAAGAGACATCCCCCCAAATCTAAGCTAATATGTGATAGGGAAAAGGACAGGAAACCCTTATCAGCAATAAGACAAATACTGGCTAACTCTGAAAGCAAGGTAAAAATGCATGCAGGTAAAACTAGTTATTTCATAGTGAAGTATTACCCCCGCCCCCCCACCCTCCTGCCCTAACCCCCCCCCCCCCCACACACACACACACAGAGTAAAACTATCTGACAAGGATGAGAGGGTAGAGAGAAGGGGTGGGCCTGAGAAGTCATGTGAAAAGTACAGTCTAGTGACCTCCAGCATCAGCAGCTCTGACCTATCCACCATAGAAATAGCTTTTCCTCCTCTTGATCTCCAAGGATTTGACCCAATTCTCAAGACAGCCTGGCAGCACCAACGCCACAGAATGTTAAAAGAAGCGGCTTTTAGGCCACTGTAAGTAGCAGCATCAGGAGCAGCTGATGGAACAGACTTTGTTGGCAACTCACTCCCTCTCCCTCCTTCTGCAATGAAATTAACTCATGTATACAAACAGAGTCAGGGAATACTGTTCCACTGACCAATATGTTTTACAGCAATATTTCTCTCTATGAAGACTTGTGTAATTAGACTGGAAGGTCACCACTTACTGAAATGTGTCATTGGCTAGACTACCCAGATGTGTACAGCTGGTTACTTTCCTTTCATTTGAAATCTGTAGAGAAAACACATTTGTCTAACCATGATCAAAAATCACACACTGATGATTAATGTAAATGAAACCCTAAAACTGAACATTACAGTTCTTAGAAAAAACTTCTCTTTGGACAAGAGTTTTCACAAACACCATTTTCTTATTTACCATTCTTCTAAAACCTCGGTCCACATGCTGGTAAAATTCCCACTGACTTCAGAATAAAGTCCTTGTGTTACTATTTAATGTGTTATACACTTAAGGTATTTGCATTATAGTTAAAAATCAAGCTGTTCTCCCCTCCAAAGGATATCCTAAACTGCCCAGGCACACTTCACTAAAATCAAACAAACAATTTACAAGTTGCTATACAGCCTTTAATGTTTGCCACCACCTTGTGGCATTTTATTTGGCAGGACTGGAAATTGTGAACAGCTGAAAATTAGCAAAGTGACACTTCAGGCCAAATCAAGCACTAGTAAAACAGGTTTCAGAGTGGTAGCCGTAGTAGTAGCGTCTCAACTAACCTACGTGCCCATATAAACATATGTACTATTGGATGGTGAACTTTGACACAGGTGCCCTAAAAGCATCTTGGTTTTGGCTTCACTATTTGTTAGCTCTATAAATATAAATATCCTGCTAAAAACTAACAAAGCTCCATCTTTGATGTAAACAAGAATTCTCAGATTAGGGAGGGAGGGAGGGGAGAGAGATGATTTATAAGGAATACAAAACTGAGGTAACATTTAAAAATCCATTAGTGTTGAAACAGAATTATTTCAGGATGATATAAAACAATTTACTGTACATTCCATGAGTACCACATAGAATTACATATCTAGATCATGCCTGAGAAGTATGCAGGCAATGTACTTTATTTACCTCAACAAAAATAAAATATATTCTTAAAATCGCCCTAATTAGGAAAGTAAAACACTTTCCTAAATATATTGTTGTCCTTTAGGACAGAATCAATAATTCAGGACCAATTAATAGAGACCTTGATTACGTGGTATAGCCCTTTCCTCGGACAACTAGCAAAATGTAATAATAAATAAAAAAGATGCCCCTGCCAAAACTATATGTACAACAAAACAGAAGTCGCACCAGCTCCTTGTGCTTTAATCAGTGTTTTCTTCACCCCACTGCCTCCATTTTATAAATATATGACCTGCAGCAATCAGCTGACTCTTTGGTAAATGTTTGATTTAAGTGCATCAAGCATCTGCCACCATAATATTTCAGTACTGAGGATTATTACTGCTTTTGAATTACCATGGCTTTAACTGTTGATCTAATCTGGAATGATCATTTTTCTATACGTCGGTTGCACCCATCTGTTCAATTATTTAAATTATATATAAATATATATAGAATTATAACTCTCTACAGGTTGAACTAAAGAGCCAACCTGAGAGCTGTAAGAGACTCACATCCATCCTCTGTGGCTCTGGCACACAACTGGACACCCAATACACATTGAGAAGTAAGTTACATGCATATTTGTACAAATATAATTTTTAAAATTATCTATTTGTATGTAGATTACTACTACATACCACCACCACCCCCAAAAAAATCCTGTCAGTGCGGCCACCAGTGAGAGTTGGTGGCCATACTTTGAGGCCACCAAAAAATTTGTTGTGAGAACCTCTGGACTAGGAGTTCTACTGCAATGCTTTTCAGCCATAGATTAAGTGGTTTACAGAGGTGAGTATAGCTCTGTTTTACAGATGAGGAAATTGAGACACGGGTGGTAAAGTAACTTGTCCAAGGTCACGGGCAAAGCAAGGAATAGAACCTACTTCTCCTGAGTCCCAGGCCAGCACTCTATCTACTAGGCCACACTGCTGCCCAACAAGATTAATAATTATTAATTACTTGTATTACCATAGCCATGGGGTAGGCAACTTTTCAGAAGTGGTGTGCCGAGTCTTCATTTATTCACTTTAATTTAAGGTTTCGCCGGTAATACATTTTAACATTTTTTAAAAGGTCTCTCTCTAAGTCTATATTAGATAACTAAACTATTGTTGTATGTAAAGTAAACAAGGTTTTCAAAATGGTTTAAGAAGCTTCATTTAAAATTAAATTAAAATGCTGATCTTACGCCGCCAGCCTGCTCAGCTCGCTGCCAGCCTGGGGTTCTAGTCACCTAAGCTGGCAGCGGGCTGAGCGGGGCCTGCGGCCGGGACGCCGGCTGGCAAGGGGCCGGCAGTCGGGACCCCAGACCTGGGGGGGGGTTCGGGGTCAGGGCAGAGGGCAGTGGGGGCGCAGGGCAGAAGGCTGGGTGTGGGGGGGAGTTCAGAGGTCAGGGCAGAGGGCTGGGGTGCTCCCAGCCCCCTGCCCTGAGCGGCTCAAGGCAGGGGGCTGGAAGGGATATGCCCTGTTCCACCCCCTTCCCCAAAGCCCCGACCCTACCTCTTCTCTGCTTCCTCTACGGAGCAGGAAGCACGCTGCCACTCCTCCCCCTCCCCCTCGCAAGGGCCATCAGCTGATCGGCAGTAGGGAGAGGGAGGAGGAGGGGCCAGAAAGCACCACGCAGCTGGAAGAAGCGGAGGAGGAGGGAAGCTTGGCTGCCGCAGGGCCAAGCTTCTGCCTTCTGCCCCTGCAGAGGAGAGCAGTTGGGGGGGGGGGGGCTGAGTGGAGCTGAGGGCCAGGACCGCGGCAGGCAGCAGCGTGCCACTCAAAATCGGCTCGCGTGCCGTGTTTGGCAAGTGTGCCGTAGGTTGCCAACCCCTGCCATAGCCCCTATATGCCCTAGTCATGGACAGGGGCTAAGTGCTGTACAAACACAGAACAAAAAGATGGTCCCTGCCCTGGAAAACATACGAAGTACAACAAGGGGCTATTGACAGTGAAGGAAGTACAAGGAAAATGTTGTAAGGACAACCTTAATACTGATATTTCTCCACATTCGCATGTTTAACTTTGCAACTGGAACCGTTAAAGTTTGCAAAGTAATAAGCAATTGAAAACGGGCTCTTCTTATAAGGGAAAGGGTTGGGCAACCTTCACATACACACACACACACACACACACACACACACACACACACACACCCCTTTCAAAGATCCTTACCGATTAACTTTTCTTTTTCATCTGACACTCAGTTACAGTCTTCCACTCAGTTACAGTTATTGATAAAGAAGAGATGACTAGTAAAATGTTTCCTAGTGTCTTTTACAGTTAGAGACTTTTTACTCAACAGCATGAAAGTGCATCACATTCTTGTTGTGTAATTAAGTTTTCACGTTTGACATTTTAAAATATATTAATAACCCGCTCTTAACTGAATATTCAAATATTACACATATCTGACTGGTTTATCAACCCCACTAAATTATGAGTTTTAATAATACATTAAATAATAAACATGCTGCCACAAAGGAAACTTTGAGCACTCTTAATTTAAACATGCACCCCTTGAAAACTTAAGCATAATTTGGGCCCAGTGTGTCAAATAACAAGGTGTTTGGAATTGGGAATGCGTAAGAGCTTACTACCAAAAGCCAAGCTGCTTATACTGCATTCTGTATCTTGGCAGCAATTTAACACTTCATAATTTCATGCTGCGTGAAATCACCATCTACGCATAAAAGTTGAATCAATCACACTCACTATTTAAAATCCTAATTCAAATTTAAGATGCCCTAATCTGCTTGAAGTATAATAACTACACTGCAGGAAACATGAAGTGGCTCAAGCATGCAGTTTGTTAACCAATCATGTTGAATCAATATCCTCCCTAATGACAGTTTTGTGGCATCAATTTATAGATATCCAGAGGCACCTTGAAGCAGATTTTTTAAAATTTTGCAGAGAGGATGTAGGGAAGGGGAGAAAAGAGGCAAATCCCACTTTTTATCAGCTCTGACTTTATCTTAACATCTACACGGTTCAGTATAATCTGCCCTGAAATGGTTTGGCTGAGCAATAACCACCCACACGGCCTGACAAATTGCGACTCATACTTTTAATCAGAGCTGAGAAATAACATTTTACAGCAACATTCCATCTTCTGAGCATGCTATGAGGAGAAAAAGGAAGGGAATACATTTTCTATTTTCAACAGAGAAGAGCTTACATAATCCAAAAGAAAACTGATTGCATACAAATAATACAAGCAATTGATTATATCTGATGCTCAGATTTAATCTGTTGAGATTAGTGTCTAGGTAAACATGAACAGATACGGAGCGATTTCTTAAAACCATCAATTTTAGTAGCTGCCACACTTCCGATTTCTGCAGAAACGTAAGAGTGAGTTCTCTTTCAGTTTGTTTGGCAGAATGCAAACATTCATGAATGTATTTGCACAAAGATAATTTATTCCAGAAAGATTAAGTTCCTGAATCTGTTGTGTTTGCTTCCTGTGTAGGGTGTATTCTACTTATTCCCCATAACCTCTGATCCTGGAAAAATGAATACCAGGTATAACACAGAATCCTGGACATAGTCTCATTGAAATCAACTGGGATTAAACCTGGCAGTAACTGTTCACAAGATTGGGCAAATTAATTGATTTAGCATTTTCATAGCAATGTGTTTGATTTTTGTTTTGCCCCTTATTTTTCCCTGAATTCAAAAGTTGACTACAGGATTAGATCTGAAATCAAAGCAAGGAGCTCAGTCTTACAAGCTGTGCGGTACCTTCAACTGTGTTTATCTTCTGCATTTCTTCATTTCTTTATGTATTTGTTTTATCACTAAATTTATGGACAGTTCAATCCTCATAGGGGGTGGTCAGCATTTGTTGGGACCCAGCCCTTCCCATGTATTCTCACACTCTAGAAAACTAACCGAAGTAAGCAACATTTAAAAATGAACATGCAAGGCATGTTATCTCTCATCCCATACAGGGCCTTGGAACAGCACCCTACTAAGCCATAGCTGCTAGATTAAGGCATAGCTCCAATTCTGAGTCATGTGTTAACTCCAAGACCCACCATTCTAGAGACCCCGACCATCAAAACAGAAGACACTGTGTGTGGCATGAGGAGAAGAGTGCAGCAAACCCAGCTCATTCACTCAAGCAGATAAGTTCAGCTGTTGTGGAGCCCATGTTGCCATCTCTGCCTGTCAGAGGGGGAAAGGGGGGAGATGGAGCCCCTGTTAACACACCAGGGGATAAGTGGAGGCCTCATGCTGCTGCCTCTGCCTTTTTGGGAGGGGAAGGAGGACCCCTGCACCTCCATAAGGTGGAGGGGAGGGTCACAGTGCAGGAGGGAGGCTGTGAGGATGAAGCCACATGGGGCCCCATGTACTGGCACCCCCAGGATTGCCTTACTCAAGCCCTGCCTTAGAAGGTTTTTAATTTTAGTTTGAAGTGTCTGAAATATTTTAGTTATTTTTTTTAAAAATGAGAAGAGTTGATTTCATAGGCATCAGAATTAAGTTACAGTAGCCAGACTAAGAACATCTGGAGTTCAAATAACTGTGTCAACAACAAAGCATTCAAGACAAAATATTAATTTAGCTGAGATTTCTGGGTAGAACACAAGCAAAGACTCCTGTAAAGAAGCAGCCTGCCTTATCTCTCTCTGCAAAGGTCCTATTTAACATCCCACAGGCTGAGTTTTCCCATCAAAACATTCTGTACACTTTCCAAACAAGTTAGGGGAAAATGTAGCACAATATCTACTTGACTCCTTCTGTGAACCCGAAGTGCCATTTCTCCAGCCTTTAATCTCTTCCCACTCTCCTAATCTTCTCCTCTTCTTTTATAGAATGAAAGAATAAAACCCCAGAAAGTCCTATCAAAATTAAGCAGGATGATAGGGCCTATGATTAAACAGTACAAAATCTAAAAATAATGACTAAGCAGAAGTGGAAAAAGCAGCCTTATTTATAAACATGAATCTGTAAACAAGTATTTAAGGCCTGGGACAAATCCTTTTCAAGTCCGCAGAAGCCTGAGCATGGAATAAAATCGGCAGTACCTGCTAAGACAGAATTGAAGCCATGAGTTACCTGTTCCATGGAATGACACATAATACCAGCCATCAACTTTGCAAAACACTTGATCTTGTGGCGCTCACTCATTTTAAACTCTTGTGCTAAATTTCTCTGGGTTCCAGCAGTGGACACAGTCCAGGGACTATAGATTACTCTCAATCCGCTGAGAGATTCCTTGTGATGTCAGTGAGAACTAAGCATGTAGCTGACAGCAATACATGATCCAAAGCAACTGGTCTCAGAAATTATTGTAAGTTTTCACTCCAAAATATTGCAGTACCCTACAGGCAATAAACTCAGGGTATGTCTATGCTTCAAGCTGTAGGTCTGATTCCCAGGAAACATATTTGTTCTAGCTTTGATTGAGCTAGCCTGCTAAAAATACTCACTAGAAATGCTGGGTACCTACTTGGGTCTGGTAGCCCTTCATGTTAATCTTGAGGAATGAATTCCACACCCTATCAAGGCCATCAAAGCAGAGGCTTCATTAGTCACTGACCTAGGGCTTCTCTTCACTATGGGGGAGATCGACGTTACGGCAATCGATGCAGCGGGTGTCAATTTAGCGGGTCTAGTGAAGACCCGCTAAATCGATGGCAGAGCACTCTCCGGTCAACCCTGGTACTCCATTTCTTCGCGAAGAGTAATGGAAGTCGACCGGAGAGCGTCTCCCATCGATGCAGCACAGTGAAGACACCAACTAAGTCAACCTAAGCTATGTCAACTCCAGCTACGTTATTCACGTAGCTGGAGTAGAATAACTTAGGTTGACTTACCCTGGTAGTGAAGACAAGACCCTAGTGTCCCATCTTAGAAGGTACTGAGGAGCTCTTGCAAAATGCTTGGAAGTCCTCAGGCATTAGGAGACCTTCAGGACCTTACAGGACTAGACCTCTAAGTCACAGTGCTGAAATACCTAAAAGGTGTAGTTGCTTGAGTGCATCTTTTTGCCCTCTTCTGGTACAGAAAGGAATAAATGCTCTACCTTTTGTGACAAAGTTCCTCCTCTGTCTTGGTGGGTCCTGCACTTTTTGGTGGATTTTCTTGCCTCAGAGATTCACCAGGTGTGCTGGAGAACAGCCCAGAGACATTCCCCTCTGGTAGAACCCACAGTCCAGGTCAATTGGGAGGTTTGGGGGGAACCCAGTCCCGCCCTCTACTCCGGGTTCCAGCCCAGGGCCCTGTGGACTGCAGCTGTCTAGAGTGCCTCCTGGAACAGCTGCACGACAGCTACAACTCCCTGGGCTACTTCCCCATGGCCTCCTCCCAACACCTTCTTTAGCCTCAACACAGGACCTTCCTCCTGATGTCTGTTAATGCTTATACTCCTCAGTCCTCCAGCAACACGTCCTCTCACTCCCAGTCCCCCCCCCTTTTTTTTTTCTTTTCTCACTCTCACACACACACACACACACACACTGGGGTGACAGCCTTTTTATACCAGGTGTCCTGATTAGCCAGTCTGTCCTAATTGATTCTAGCAGCTTCTTCTTAATTGGCTCCAGGTGTCCTAATTAGTGAGCCTGCCTTAACTGGTTCCAGCAAGTTCCTGCTTGTTCTGGAACTGCCCGTTACCTTACCCAGGGAAAAGGGATCTACTTAATCTGGGACTAATATATCTGCCTTCGACCATTCTTCTGTAGCCATCTGGCCTGACCCTGTCACAATTTAAAAACAAAAAGAAAACTACTTAAAACATTTTAAAAATATGGACTAGAAACTGCAGAGCTGTCTAAACATTCTAAACATAGTTGTTTCTAACTACTACAGTATGTAACTATAATTCCAGCCCAAGATTATAATTCTCCATATACACTGCAATAGGCCCCAATCCTGCAAAGACTTCTTATCAAAGATGCTACTCAATGCAGCATGCACTCTCTTTGACTTAAATAGGACTGTTCATGGGAGTGAAGTTACTCACATGCATAATAGATTATAAGATTTTTGAAGCAAGGAACTTGTCTTTTTATATATTTCTGTGAAGCACCTAGAACACTTCTGCATACTTTAAATATAAATTGAAATAATAGTAACATAATAGGAGACCGATGCATCATGCGAACCTACACAGAAGCTATTAATGAAGGAAAGGGAAAAAAATCCAACTAAAAGCTCAACCCAAGAAGCAAGTTTTCTGTATGTTTGATTATTTAGATGTCTTTGAACAATAGTACTGTGAAACAACAAATAATGAGTTTTCTTTAATAAGAAAAACATGCATTGGGGAATTCATTTTACTTTTCAAGATGCCAAATGTGTGTCATAAACAGCACCTGCTCTTATAATAAAAGAACAATTGCAACCATTGCTGGGCATCACTCACTGCTTTGCAGCAGCACTAAAATATAAACACTTGATTTTAAAGCAGGCACTAAACATATTTTTAAATTACCATAAATCTTCAGTATCATTCAATACAACCCTGGTGCTTTAGAAAAGAATATTGTTATGCACCCCTGGTCAAAAATCAGTCACTTGAAGCAGCAAATTGTTGAAAGCAACTGGATAGGAAAGAAATCAGCAGGTCTTCAGTTTTCAAAGTTACATCAGATGCATCCCCCCCAGATGTTACCCTTGTTTTAAAAACCAGTCAACTTCTAACCCACATATAACAGTGCCCTCAAAAGGCCAGCTATAGAAATCAAGTCAAAATAAACACATTTTCCATCACAAAGAGCCATTTCCAGTCCCAGACAAGCTGAAGGTTAACACTCACACAGGTAGCAATACTAAAACTATCTTCTATTCTTTGGATTTCACAGTTATCACATGATCTAGTATGTGGGCACAGGAAGGATAAATGTCAAAAAGTCTTCCTAAATGCAGAGACAGACCACAGATTTTCCTCCATTGATTTAAATCTAAGGCGAACTTGAGAAAAAACCTGTTTAGTTAAAACTCAAAATTGCCCTCATAGTTTTTCTAATCTTTGCTTCACAAGAGAGTGTTGCAGAATTTATAAACTTCAAATGCAAGTAGCTATTCAGTGCTGAGAATCAGTGCCATTAATTTAGTGGCTGGAGAGAGTATATAGCAAATATAGCGAGATTAGATGAGAAATTAAAGTTGGTGGTAATATTCATTGCAAATATGTTTATTGCAAATGTAGGCCTGATCCTGCAAACACATATGCATATGATTACATTATTTTAAGTATGCAAGAATTCCCATTGATTACAATGGAACTATTAACATGCTCAACGTTAATCATATACAAGAGGGTTTACAGAATCAGGGCATTGACTGTCATGGGACTCCCATAATGCACTGCAGTAATGCAGTCAGAGGACAGACTAGGGTGCATCACAGGAGATTTAACACAGCCAGGGAGCCTGCCCCATGGGAGAATGGTGCCATGAAGCACCCAAACTAAGACATTGTGGCAGCATAGGCGGATGCAGATTAATGTCAAAATGACCCCCCAAAAAATCATTTCAGTTAGGTTTGACAAACAGAAATGTTTCAATTCAGGTCAACCCAATCAAAGACAAAAATACTTTGTTTTGAATTTCCATTGGGAAAATCAAAACATCTAGGCAAAAATCTACACTTTTGTACATTTTCCTACATTTTTCCTTATAGAAAAATTTTATTTTGCAGAAATATTTACCATCAAAAATATTTAGAAGAAAAATTCCTGACAGCTCTGTTACTTGTGTAGCCAAGAAGATAGATGCAAATAGATGTTGTAGACTAGAGGCACAGAAAGGTAACAAGACTGTTGCAGTTGGTAAGAGCTAAAGAGGAGGAAGATTTTTCACCAATAGGAGACTGATGGCCCAGCTGCAGTTAGAGACACAAGGTGGGTGAGATAATATCTTTTACTGGACCAGCTTCTGTTGGCAAGAGAGAAGATTTTGAACTTACACAGAGCCAGGGGCGGCTCTATGTATTTTGCCGCCCCAAGCACGGCAGTCAGGCGGCTTTCGGCGGCACACCTCCGGGAGGTCCGGCTGATAATGCAGATTTGGTGGCATGCCTGCGGGAGATCCGCCGGTCCCGCGGCTTCGGCGTACCCGCCGCCGAATTGCCACCACAGCCATGGGACCGGTGTACCTCCTGCAGGCATGCCGCTGAAGGCTCCCTGACTGCCGCCCCCACAGCGACCAGCAGACCACCCCCCGTGACTTGCCGCCCCAGGCACGCACTTGGTGCGCTGGTGCCTGGAGCCGCCCCTGCACAGAGATCTTCAGTTTTGTGTAAGCTCAAAAGCTTGTTTCTCTCACCAACATGTTGGTCCAATAAAAAATATTACCTCACTCAGTCTCTCTAATATCCTGGGATAGACACGGGTATAATACTGCATACAGCTGTAGTTAGGCAGGCCATTCAACTGGTTTTAAGCCAGACAGTCCTATTTTTCTAAGATTTGTCCCTGCCCGGTACTCATATATAACCAGATGTGGTTTTGTCTGGTATCGTAGATGCAAATGTAGCGTGCTGCTCTGCCACTGTACGGGGAGACTTTGGCAAACCAGTAAGGTGCCTAAAACCACATGGCTTATTGTTAAAAAGCAACCTAGTCAGCAGGCTGTAAAGTGGCCATGCAGCTTGACCAAGGCAGGTGGGGAGGGGGGTTTAGGGTGCCACAGAAAGGGCAGCTTGACCCCACATCCTTCCTGATAAGAATTGTGTTGAAGTTGCTGATATGCCCCAGGAATGTCTATTGGGGTCTCAAGGCTGCAGACTCTGGAAAAACCCACACCTGGTTAATCAATAATCAGAAGGAGTCTCTTGCTTGCCCATTGGAACTGTTTGCTCGACAAGTTTTCTTTAAGGCACATGTCATTGTATTACTAATGTATAAATAAGGGGGAAAAGCTTGAGATGGGGGGGACTCTTCGGGACTGGTCTCTCTCTCTGGATGCATCTTGTGTTCCCCACCGGCAGACAGGCAGCCACTGTGCCACTCGATAGCCACACTCAGCTTCGGTAATTATCGATGGTTGGGGGTGTTTTACTTATCTTGTTGTGGACGTGTGTAAGTGCTTGAGACTAAGTAAAGTGTAGCTTTAAGTGAAAGCACTCTTGTGTTGTCCTGTTTGTACCAGCCATCTATCAGTCGGATGGCCGTGTCTCACCTGATTTATTTCCTGACACCTACTTGCACAGAGTAAAAGTTACCAAGAGCTTTGGGTTGAAAGAACCCTGGGTAACACCCCCTCCAACATGACCTCTTGTGCATCGAGCATGCAAGGTCATGGCAGGGGCAATGTCTTCTGCAAAATGGTGTCCTCTAGGCATTCTCCATTCTGCGAGTCTGGTATTCTGGGGAGCTGTCAGTGGCCATCCTAACAGGCTGAGCTATGATAATAATTGTGTGGCAGAATACAGAGGAAGCTAGTGTTAGGTAAGCATGAAGGATGGGTGACAAGGTTTATTTCTCTGAGGCAGGATGCAGCAAGATCCTGGAGAGCTTTAAAAGCAGGAAGGAAAATTTATACTGGAAACTGGAATGAATCAGAAGATAGAATAGTTTGAGAAGAGGGTGATGTAATCATGGTTCTTTGCAGTTATGAAAAGGCAGGTAGCAGCATTCTGCTAATTTTCATGTCTGAAGGGCTGGGTCTTGGGGGTACTAGAGAGAAAGGAGACGGAATAATCAAGACAAGAGAAGATGATGTGATGTATAAGAATGTTGCAGACACGGTGATATCAGAGATATCTGGACACAGTGGAAATGCCCTTCATTTCAAAAGGTATCTGCTGGTACATGTATTTGCATTTTATTTATACCATTTGCATTAAATAAAATGATGCCAATGCCTCAATTCTAATTTCTATAATATTTTGGCACCACGCAATGTTTTGTTTGCCTGGGTGGATATAATGTATAGGAAAACAATTATTCCTAACCAGAGAATATTCAGGCACCACAGAGTTCACTGGCGATGTGCTCCGCAGCATCTAAAAAGAAATGCATCCCTGCTGAAAATGAGCATTTCTTTCAAGAACAAATTGCTTATTATATTCATTTAAACAGAATTTATAACACCGTTCGGCACTAACACTTACCTGTGCCACCTGTGGCTTCCAATAATGTTACAATTTCTATTTCAGATTTTCATAGGCATCCATTCCGTTATCAACGGCTGAGCCCATGTTTTGCAAGCAATACACTATCTCAGGCTAAGGGGTGAAAGAGCAAGTTAATTAATGCATCAATCTATCACAGAGACCTGGGTTTAAACGCGGTCTACGTACCTTTGGTGACAATTGAATAGGAGTTTGGCTGCCTCAGGACAGTGTATAGAAATTACTGTGCACTTTGGTATGTTTAGCAATCTTTGCTTAAGAGGCACCCAGGACTGCAACAACAAAGGGGTGGTGGGTCAGACTAGAAGGGCATTGGCAGAACTGTATTGAGAAGATTTCAGGGCAATTGCTTTTCTCCAGACAGTGCTACTGTAGTCCCCATTAATGCAAAGATTTATCTAACAGATTCACATCTCCGCGTACAAAGAATAATAAGCAGGCAGATAAGGTCAACATTTCAAGAAAATATTTTCTCATACAACTTCACTTTAAAGGGCAAAGCTTGATTTAAAAGGCAACGCTCCATAAAGCTTTTCTTGTGGCACAAAAATCATCAGTTTTTAATTGGACAGTGTACAGTGTCCTGCACAGGAATGCCAAAATACAGGACACAGTGCAGCCTAGTATTGTCTTGATATGGGGCATTAGGCACCACATAAGAGACTTCCTTTAAAATAAGGGATGTGTGTCACCCTACAAGAGTTGCAGCTTGTTCTTGCCCTCAAAACGCAACAGAATTGGAAGGCTCTGGAAATTCCTTCTTTGTTACTTTCTGTTATTGGTGAAATCATGTCATCCTATTATTAAAAAAAAAAGTTCCTGTGAATTCCATTAAAATCTCCAACAATATAAAATAAATGATTTTCCCTTGAACATTACGTGTCTACACTGCCTATCCCCCATTTTCCTAACTAGCACATTTAGGGGGGGGGAAATTAATAAAAGGGTGATTACCCAGCATAAAATATATGCATTAAGTAATAAAGTGTATCGTGCTTGCAAAAACCTGTAGAGTAAGAACAACTTGTTTCACTCTTTAAATTATTATTTTTAGAATGAATGAGGGTTGTGAGTATATTGAAGGGAGAATATGTTTGCCCTTAGGATATTACAGTTCCCTCTCACTAGTGCAGCAATAAAATCAACAGTAATCATAAACAGGGGAACTTCTGGAGGGAAAAAAATGCTAGAGTGCATTGTTCCCAATTCACCACAAATCAAACACTGACCCTAAGACAACACTCATCTGAGCAATCCCCAAGCAGGTCCACCAATCGCATCCAAAGAGCTATTTTTGTTCAGTGGTTTTATTGTAACTATTCAGCTGGCTCATTCCCTTTACTTCACTCCACAGAAGGACTCTGGAGAAAAGACAAAGTATCTGAGGCTTTAACGTCACTGCAAAAAAGGTGTGTGGGGAGGAGAAGGGGAGATTACAGTGGGACAAATAACTATCCCACTATAAAATACTATTGGAGACAAGGCACTGTAGGTTTTACTGAAAGGTAAAGTAGGTGAGGGTACAGTGTTGACTTCACCTAACTACTTCACAGAAGCAGGATAGAGCGAGAGGCTCTGATACGTCACTCTACAATCACGGGTGTGCTGTGGAGCTTTCAGACTCCTTTTGACACAATATCTCCTCTCTCTCTCTGGACGCTGGAGTGGAGGGGATAAGGAATGATTGATCCTCTTTGCTATCTCAACCATGCTATGGTTACTTGCTGTAGGTGTGTCTTCTTTCCTCTGCCACTTATTTAGGTCCTAAATATGGATTTAGGAATCTACCTTTAGGCACCAAGGAGATAATTTTCAAAGGCACAAAGGGCAATTAGATGGCCAATTCCCATGGGTGCCCAACTCCTGTTGAATTTCTAACTAGCATTTGTGCCTTTCAAAACTTTCCCCCATCTGTCTTCAGAGACCGCTAGGGGGTCATTGTTAACTGCAGACGATCAGGACTTTTAAAAACTGCTTTACCCATTGGCCCTCCAAATGTCTAACTGGTTACAGATGATGTTATAAAATAGCAAAGTAGTGATCATTTCTTGGTGGAACGAAAGAAGTCCCCTTCATTGAAATACAGTTGCCATCACTAAAAACAATAAAGTCAATTTTTACCTGCTCTGATATCTGATTTAGCACAATATTTCCTTATGCTTAAAATGAGAAATATTGTGGTAACAACGCTGTGACAATTTGTGGATATTTTTGTTTTGTTTTGTTTTTTAGCAGTGATGCTGTACTTCCATAAAGTTACACGAAAGCCACCATGCTCTCAGAAGGTCCCCTGTGTCTTGTGTCTGCTAACTTTTACATTTTTCAACCCTTGCTAGGTTCTTCCAAGCCATTTTTCCAGGCAGGAAAGGTTCCTTTTCATGGCAGGCATCCCTGTCTCTCTCTCTTCTGCTCCTCCTCCCCCCCTCCCCCCAGAATTTGTATCTTAGAATCCGTTCTATTAATTTATGTTCTCACCAAGAGAATAGTATAAAATGCACTTATGCGACTCCTAAGGTTGAGTCCCAATTCAAACTCTGCTCTGCATGTAATTTCTATAAAATCAATACACAACTAAAAATGGATGCCCAGAATTGAGAAAATGCATTTAAAAGCTCTGTAGAGCTGAAAGTCATTTTAATAACAAAACACAAAATCAAAAGGGAACTCAACTTTTGTAAACCACTGGGACACAAAACAAAAATAAACCATGATGCTGTTTCTATTGAATTAAATGGGGAAAAAAACCCTGTTTACTTCACTGAAGTAGACTCAGATTCATTGTTTGCAAGAACACTTTGCAAACAAAGAAAACAAACTCATACAGCTCTAGTTATTTTTCTTGTTTCACTTACTTTGTCCACAACATCTGTATTGTACTATAATGTGCCATACAAAAACCTGTGATAATGTACCACTATTTCATCTTGGACAGATTTCTCTCTCCTCTATATAAAGCTTTGAGATTTTTCAGTAAAAATATCAGCTATAGTCAGATTGTAAAAATAAATGAAGAAATAAGAACCCAGTGTTAAAACTACCTGGAACTAACAACATTAAATCTGCAACTAATAAAAACAGTTCACAAAACGTTTCAGTATTTGACATGACTAGGCTTCCATATTTGGCAACTGGACTGTAAAATGCAGGGTTTGACTAGCAAATAACTAGGGAGGAAGACAGAGGGGCACACCTTAGACTAAAAACTTGCAGTTGATTTATGCCTTTCTAACCTTACCAAGCATCAGTGCTCTGGTTTGATGAATGAATTTATATTATAATTCCACGGAGACACTGGAACATCAATGGACAAGCACCCTTAGATTTCTGCAAATTCATCTTCATCTCTATTTGCCAGTTGGCAGGTGATATTCTTTCGAAGTGGGTTGTCTGTTTAAGACAACCATTAAAGATCAGTTCCCCCATTGAAGCACCTTTGAATTAAATTATACACAACTTCATTCTTTTACATCTTTTTGTTTATTTAAAAAAATAAAAAAGAGAGACCTCCCTTGCAGCTTAAATGCGACTCAAACTTTTTTTTTTTTTAAGATGCTCAATGGCTGATTGTCCTCAAATAAAAGAAATGTTGAAAATGATACACAGTGCTAGATCTTTTGCTGATGTAAATGAAGCTATGTCATCAGCTGAGAATTTGGCCATTGATTTCAGTGTAACTAGGTGCATTTATACCAGCAGGTCCACAGTCTTCATTTAAATGCAACAAAATGTCCTGCCTGTTATGCAGATAATCCCTTCATTTATTTGATAATAAATCTACAAAAATCAGCTACAACTTGGAAAACAAATATTAGTAAATTCTTGACTTCTGATTGTATTGGAGGGTCACCATGGCCCTTACATTCAGATAGATTTCATATCACAATACATCATACACTGCCAGGTCCTCATAATTCTAGTACATTTCCCTCTAGACAGAGAAGATTTGTCAATGTACCAAGTCTTCGCTCCCTATAACAAAAACATGCCTTTTATTATTGCAGTACAGCTTAGGGAGTGGGAAGAGTTACAAGTATTGTAACTATTATCCACTAGCTATTTATGGGTGAGGTCAACATTAGTAAACAATATTGTGCATTCACAAATCTCCATTTCCAACACAATTATAGGCTGCTTGCTAAAGACTCTGGTCCAAATTCAACCCAGGTGTAATTCCATTACCTTCCCTCGAGTTCCAAATTCATCCCTGGTATAAAACCATTTGTTTCCATGGAGTTACACCGGGTTCAGTTTGAACCATTAGGTCTATAACATGAAACCATTTCCCAAGTGTTTTTATCAGACTGGGAAGATGCGCAAGATGCTTCACCTTCCTCGCCGTATAAGATGGGCAGAACTAAAGTGGTGCACAAGAGTTCTCCTGACCCCCTTTGGCAAGTGCTTACATGTAAAGCTTCTTCTCCACTCTTTTTGGAGTCATTTCATGCATGCATCTTTCCTCCCTAACCCGCCTTTTCATTTTTTCCATTAAGCAGTGAATATTTTCCATGCCAATTCAAAACAAAATGTGAAATAACTTTGCATGACATTTCAGACTCAACATTTTTTCCACAGAAAAGAAAGAGTGGCCATCCTGGACAGTTTTCTTTGTGGTGAAGCAAGATGATGGGAACAATGTTAAAAAGCACTGTTTATGTGAGAATAAGAAATCTTCCCAGGAAGAAAGCAAAATGAAAGCTAGGGGGAAACATTATAAGACCTAAGAATACCTACCCAACTGGAAGACAGGGAGATATAGAAATGGATGCTTCAACAACACCTCATATCTGCTCATTTGAAGTGCCTACTACCAGAAAGGGATGCTGGGGTGGGGGGACTATAATTTCTTAGGAAATGTTCCAGTAAGGTGATGAACACGCAAGAGTTTCATGAGTGACCAGGCAATTGCAGAGAAAGTCATTCCTAGGAAGAGAAAGAATTCTCACCTTTCTGGAGGCCAGAGCCTTGTTTCAAAGATGTCCCAAGATGTTCACGGCTGGAGCCTGATGTTTAAAAATAGTTAGGTATTTCGGTTTTCCTTTGATATTATGCTTTTACAGTAAAAAAAAAAAAAATATGAGATGCTGCTTGGGGCACTAGCTGCTTCCTGCATTAAGTTACCCCCCTATAAAATTCTGAACAGACATTCACATTCTTTTGGTGGTGAGGAGGAGGAGGAAGGGAGCAATGAGGCATCTGAAGATGCAAAGGACTGGGGAACAGAATGTCTAGGGTATGGACACACTTCAGAGGATAAATGGGGTTTCCAATGTTAAATGAACAGAACGTGAGAAGATTAATACGCCATTTGGCCTATCTTCATAAAAAGTTTCATTACGGTGCATGCAGTTTTCTAACAACAATTGCAGAAATTCAAGCAAAAATGGCTTTCACATTAAAAATGTATAATTTCCTCTGCCCCGAGGCAAAAAATAGCCATTTTGTCAAAACTCTAAACAAAAGAATTCTGACATGCGTGTGAAATTGTGCAATGCAGCAAAGAAAAAATAAAGTCATGCAAAATCTCATAAAATGAAATTAAAAAAACAATTACATTTTGCATAATTCTAATAATTTTAAGTAGGCATAGATCACCTGGCTAATCCCCACATATACAATGCACCTTACAACAACTGGGCTTCCTTTCTGGTTGGGATTTGCAGGTGCCACTGAAATACAATAAAAATAAAAACAATAATAAAATTATGCAATGTTCGCAATTAGTAGTCTCCAAATTTCAGGAATGGCTTTTGTTAGCAGCCACCAGCTTTCATTGTTTGAAAGGATGATGTATTTTAAAACAATGGATTGTGGGTTTTAAAATAAAAACACAACCTCAGAATGTAATATTATTTACTTGCATGGTGGTAGCACCCAAGAGCCCCAGTCATGAACCAGGATCCCATTGTGCTAGGTGCTGTACAAATACAGAACAAAAAAGTGATCCCTAGTATGACACTGTAGGAGTAAAACATGACCATGTACATCATTGTTGCAACCAGTTTTATATAATTGCAACAAATCTTATATGAAGTATGTAACTTTTTCACTGATATCTTACATGACAATCAATCAAATATTATCCTGTTAATATGCATGTATCATTTTTGTATCAAGTTATGAATATTGACTATGTACCAGCGTTTACATCCAGTCTAGCCAGCACATTGTGAATGGACTATTCAAGTTGATGGCCCATTAAAGAACACTTTGCTCACACAATAGACTATGGAAGAAGTATTTCCCCACCCGATGAGCCTTCCTGGGGACATTTTTAGCCAGAGTATGGGTTATGGCTGCTTCTATGACTCAAAGCATGCAAGGGCATGTGACTTGCTCAAATGACCCAGGACACCATCTTGTGCCTGTAATTTTCCACAAACTAAGACTGGGAGCAGTCTCTCCACATGGGAGAAGGTATTAAAAAAACCCCTGGAAGCTTCTCCATTTTGCCCCTTTCCTGCTCTGATCTCAGGATTATAGACTTACACTAAAAGAAGCATTCCAACCAATGGACTGAGGACTTTCCAATCTTTTGGAAGTTACCAGAGACTTTATAAGCCAGGAGTTTCTTCCATCACTGCTACAAACCTGATCCAAGAACTTTGCAATGAGTGTATATATTTGTTTTCCTTGACCATTATAACTCCCTCCTCTTTCTTTTCTCTTATAAAGAAACCTTTAGATAGAAGATACTAAAGGATTGGCAACAGCATGATTATTGGGTAAGATCTGAATTATGTATTGGCCTTGGTGTGTGGCTGATCTACTAGGATCAGAACCCCCCCTTTATTTGATTAAATTGATTTTAAATAACCACTAATCATTAAGTTTAGTGTCTGGGTGGTGTAACAAGGGCTGGGATACCTAAGGAGACTGCATTTCTGACTTCTTGTTAACCAGTGTGGTGAGACAGAAGTTTACTTTTATTACCAGCTTGGGATATCTTATAGAAGAATAACCACCAGTTTGGTGTTAGGGTGGCCAGGTGCCCAGTATTTGACCGGAAAGTCTGGTCAGATCTACTGACTGGACACCCAATGTCCAGTTACTGTGAGCAGGAGAGATGGGGAGGTGCTGAGTCGTCACCCGCGCCAGCCCCTATTCAGCTGGGGCTGCCTCCTACCTTTGTCAGGCAGCTGCAGCTCCCAGGCCTGGCTCCATAGGTGAGTCCCTCCTGACCTGGGCAGGGGGACGGGAGGGGAAAAGCAGAGAGTGACGGGGGAGAAGGGGAAGAGGAGTGGATGGGGGCAAGGCCTTGGAGGGAAGAGGTGGGACAGGGTGGTTCCAGCACTCCTGCTGGAGTGTCCGGTTTTTAAATATTACTAAGTTGGCAACCCTATTTGGGATGGGTCTGCCCTATTTATCAGCAGTTTGTCCTGAATTTGGTATTCTCATCTGTGACCCGCTGAGGCACGGTGACACCTGTTCCAAAGGGTTTACAGGGAGTAGGTCAACAGGGTTCTATAGATTAGGGGATTGCTCTCCCTTTAATGTTCAGGAGAGTTTTCTTTGTGTATCTTGTTCACCTGAAGAGCTCAGACCACAGAGTTTACCGTAGTTCACTCAAGCTACTTTCCTAATAGCATATAACAAAATGATGCTTACTTGCAGGCAGCACCCACCCTTCTCCCCATTTCCAATTATTCCAGCAAAACAAGCTTGATGCCATATCTTCTTATTTTATCAACAGCTTAACTACCTGCAACTTTCACTCTACTTGAAAATTTGTCAGTGATGCTGACTCAGATTAAGTCATGCACCATGGTTGACCTCAAATGTCTATGTAAAGTGATGGATAACCACCCTCTTGTATAATTTTTTTTAACTGACAACAGCAATTCTTATTTGTATCATTTCACATACATTATGTAGTGGGATCTGTTCCCCCTGCCCCCAGCTCCCTATCTTAGAAGCCCTTTTTAGTTTAAATGTACTGCAATCCATGTTAGTTGCTACAAAATCGTTTTGTCTTATTCTGTCTTGTGCGTGACCTTGAGCAAGGCACTTCATCCCTCTGTGAAATGAACCTCGCAAGCTTTACCCAGCTTTGTAAATTGCTTTGAGATCCACACGGAAGTGCTAAATACTAGTACTGTTATTAATTGGTTTCACATTCATGATATGAGCACTGATCACAGTTAGTTTCACCTAAATTTGTATGCCACATGCATTTCAAAAAGAAATTCCAGTGTCAATCAACAAGAATAATGTACCATTAAAAACAATCTAAATCCAAAACAATAAATTGAGTAAAATTAAAATTTCTTTTTTCTCTCCATTACATCAGTCATATCGTCTCAAATATACCAAGTAAAAGCTTTTTTTCTTCTCCAGCTTTGCTCTCTCTGTTATGCTTGTGATAATTGACCTGCCTCCTCTGTGCTTCATAGAATGAAATCACTAAGAGCCAGACCAACCGGCAAGAGGAATCCAGAGTCCAACTGCTTTGGCGATTATGCTCTAGAATGAGTAAAGTAGAAGACAAGACAAGATTTCCTCAATGTCCATAAACAAGGGGCTGCAATTGCTCTTTTCATTTTGCTTGTATGGTACAGTTCTATTTATTTTATTTTTCTTTACCAATGTGCTCACAAAGAGGAAAAGGATGGACTAATCTCAAGATCAACAGTGTCCTCCTGAGATTGTTCAGCCCTCAGAGTTTGCCTGATGTTACACAGAACAAATGTAAATCCTGCCTTCAAGGAGCTTATAATAAAAAGGCCCCTGGCAAATCCTTAATCATGTGAGCAGCCCCAGGGAACTCAGTGGGGATACTTGTGTGACTAAGGATTACTCCCTTGAACAGAGGAGGAGGGCATACGAACATACAACAAATGAACTAAAAAAAAAAAAAATCAGGCCATTTTATGAAACAAAGGAGGCAGATTTTTGCCATAGAGATGCACCTCTGAATAGCTCCCTCCCCTCAAATCAGGGACTGGTGTAGAGGAGTGATACACTGTGAACAATAAGGAATCTCTCAAGGAATATTCAGACATGTGAGACTTTATGGGCCCTCTACTGGCATCCCCAAGTGAGAAAAATCAAAGCAATGCAAGTGGCTGAAAAGGAGTTAACAATAGGGTTACCATTCGTCCGGATTTACCCGGACATGTCCTCCTTTTTGTGCTAAAAATAGCGTCCGGGGGGAATTTGTAAATAACTCAAAATGTCCGGGATTTCCCCCCTCCCCCGGCAGAGCAGAGCGAAAGGCTGGGAGGGCTGCAGGAAAGTCACGGGCTGGACTCCGGAGCAGCTGTAGAGGAGCTCCGCCCGGCTCCGGCAGCACTGTGCAGGGCCAGGGACCGGGTTTTGTTGTGCTGGGGAGTGCAGCCACGTGTCCGGCTCACACAGAGCCCAACACCCTGTTCTGAGCAGCAGGGTAAGGAGGCCAGGGGGCAGGAGAAGGGGCAGGGAGGTTCTGGAGGGGGCAGTCAAGAAACAGGGGGGGG
>NC_048299.1:84994999-85057118 GCF_013100865.1 Trachemys scripta elegans
GGGTGGGGGGCTGGGAGTTCTGGGGGGGAGCTGTCAGGGGGCAGGAGTGGGGAGAGGGATCGGAGCAGTCAGGGGACAGGGAGCAGAGGGGTTTAGATGGGTTGGGAGTTCTGGGGGGGGCTGTCAGGGGGTGGGGAGTGGTTGGATGGGGCATGGGAGTCCCAGGGGTCTGTCTGGGGGTGGGGGTGTGGATAAGGGTTGGGGCAGTCAGGGGACAAGAGGCAGGGAGGCTTGGATAGGGAGTGGAGTCCTGGGGGGCAGTTAGGGGCAGGGGTCCCAGGAGGGGGCAGTCAGGGGACAAGGAACAGGGGGAGGGTTGGGGGTTCTGGCGGGGCGGGAAGTGGGAGGGGCAGGGGCGGGGCTCCTCCCGTCCTCTTTTTTGCTTGCTGAAATATGGTAACCCTAGTTAACAAGCATAGCAAAAAAATGCAACTTTTTAAACTAGATTTCAGCTTTTTCTTTTTTCATTACACCTTGAATGTGCAACAAGAGATAGAAAGACTCCAGATACAGGCACACCAGATGAGGTGGTCTTATGGGACTCACAGTAATCATAGACCATTAAGCTTCTTGTGCTGCAAACTTAAGCAGCCCAACTATTACTTAATAGTAATGCATGCTGCAGTAGG
This sequence comes from Trachemys scripta elegans, assembly GCF_013100865.1. NCBI lineage: Eukaryota > Metazoa > Chordata > Testudines > Emydidae > Trachemys > Trachemys scripta. The sequence continues at coordinate 84,995,629 of NC_048299.1, forward strand.
GTGTAATAATACTGTGCAAGTGCTACTTTCCTTATCCATAGCTACTTAAAACTGAAAGGCAATCTGAATACAGGAGCATCCTATGATTCCCTGGAATTTGTAGAGAAGTGGAGCAATAGTGGATTAGATTTGGGGTTGCTACTATATCATCATGATCTGGTGGGCTTGTTTAGTGATGAATCTGTTAAATAGCTAAGTGGTGATTTCTGAGGAGTTTTGCAGTTGTCTCATTTTCAAATTGGCATAGACAGTTTTATTTTTATTGAGCACCTAAAATTTAAAGAAAAGCACCATAAAACTGGAATGAATAATAAAATTTGAGAAATATGGCACCCCATTTATAAAGTGTTTAGACTGCAGCATCTGATCTGCCAACATTCAGGGAATGAACACAATGACACTAGTTTATTACAGAGTCAGCAAAAAATTATGGGAAGCCATAAAACAGAATGCATGCCCCTTAAAAAACTGGATTGCAGCTTGCTGCAAATCAGAGTCAGATAAATATTGTACTAGCAAAACATTTCAAACTGGAGACACCAAACAAAAATATGTAAGATTCTCTTTGAGACTGGAGCTCAAAGTCATATTTTCTCTTTTGTACATTTCTAAACATGGTTATTTTTAGCCTTTGTGAGCCTGCTAGAATCATCTTATACAATGCGCAGTAAAGTACAATACCTCTTCTTTACTCATTGGAAAGAAGGGTCAAAAATGAAGATTTCACCTCCACTATGGGCTCATCACATGTGTCTGAAAGTTGCAGTGAATTATTCAGTAGTTCAATACCACTTTCAAATGCTTTCAGGTTATGCTCACAAAAGGGGTCCATGCAGCAAATCTATTTCAATAGCACTGCTTCTAGTCTCTCTCTGACTCACATTAGCTATCCCATGTCTGACCCTTCAAGAAAAATGAAGTGAAGATTAAAAAAAAAAAAGGGGGGGGGTACTTTTTTATATATAAGCAAGAAAAGTAATTTAAGAAGAATATGAACCATGTTGTCCAGAGAGAAAACTCAATTCATTTCATAATTCAGACTAGAATTGGGAAATTACAGTGACTATATAAAAATATTAAAACATTTCAGTTATATTTTCAACAACATTTGATACTCAGACATAACAAGAGAAAGGTTCTTTCAAAGCTCTTGGCTAGTCCACAGCCCAATATTTCCAATATTGGGAAGAGAAGTATGCAAAATATCCATATGGTCCTAACCTTCAAAATGGAGGTTATTCACTAGGTTCTATCAGTAAAGGTGAAATTCATCCATGTAGAGAGGGTTCAATATGGGGCTTAAGTGGGACATTTAAGGGGTTCATTGGCTTTTGGCTGGTCCTCAATACAACGCTGAATTCAGTCCAACAGAAAAGTGACTTTGGTGTTGGAATGTGTTGGATGACTACACTGAATGAGGGATTACCCCTTTTTGTTACTGTAGGCCAGCACCAAGGTTACACCCTTCCCTTGCCCAAAAGTATGTAAATCATCCTTTTGCTAGCTATTCACTGGTGGCCAATAGACAAAATTTGAAGTATAGGAGAGAATGCATGCAATGCAACATCCAAGTGATCAGAATACCATCCAGTGGACCACAGCAACAAAGCTCAAAAGACAAACAGAAGTGTGTTTAATGTTAAATTTGTACTCATAGACTTTAAGGTCAGAAGGGACCATTATGATCATCTGGTCTGACCCCCTGCATGCTGCAGGCCGCAAGACCCTTCCCTGGACTCTACCGTTGAAGTCCCCAAACCTGTGTTTTAGTGACTTCAATTGGCTGAGACCCTCCTGCTAGTGATCCCTGCCCCATGCTGCGGAGGAAGGCGAAAAACCTCCAGAGGCTCAGCCAATCTGCCCTGGAGGAAAATTCCTTCCCGACCCCAAATATGGCGATCAGTAATACCCCGAGCATATAGGCAAGAGTCTCTAGCCTGACCCTTGTTGGCCATTATGCTATTCATGTACCATTGCTTGCTTTTCCTTGGCTACTATGTTTTATCATTAAACCATTCCCTCCATAAACTTATCCAACTTAATCTTAAAACCAGACAGGTCCGTCGCCCCCACCGTTTCCCTCGGAAGGCCGTTCCAATATTTCACCCCTCTGACGGTCAGAAACCTTCGTAGTCTTATTTAATTGTGGGAAATTGGCTTTGCTTACTCTTGCTCCAGTCCCCTAGAGTAGGTCATCTTATCAATGAACAGTTAATTTCATGGAATCTCACAAGGCACCCCTTAATTTCATAAGTATACAAAAACAGAGAGCACACCAAAGAGTCAGGGACTCCAAAAAGGCAAATTCCACTAAACCCTGACACTGGATCATCAGAAGTGGGCAACTCTGCATCTCTCCAACCCATTCTCATGGGATTTCCAGTCCGATTCAGCTGATCCAAGAAGACTGATCAGTTCAGCCTATCATCTGAATTTTTGAATGCTTATCCAAACTGGTTTCATGATATTCATCCATCCCATGAAATATGGGACAGTCAAATAATTCTAGTTTCAGTTATTACGTTCATTACGTCACGTCACGGCATATAGAATAGTTGACATAAGAGTCAAATGTCACTTTTAAAAAGTTGGTTTTTTTAAAGAATCCTATTCAAAGTTATCATCATTCTGAATCTTAAAATCATACATTTACGAGTTGAACATTTAGGGCTAAATTCAGACCTGATACAACCATCTGCAATTTCGTTGATTTCATCGGTGTTATAACTGCTTACACCATATCTAAGATTTGTTCCATTGGGCTGGACAAAGTGAAGGGAGGTATGGTGGAAATTCACCATCTGAGGGTCCCTGGAAGGGTTTTTGTATGTGCTAGGAAAGATGCCAGGGACAAGAAGGTAGTTCCGCCTCAATGCTAATTCAGTTCTTAAGATTGATAACCACAGTGTCAGTACAGATTGTACTGGCACTTTTACAAAAGATCAACCATAGACTGCCTAAGAGTCCCAAAAAAGTATTCAGGGAGAAAACTATGGCAGGGTTTTTGATGCACAAATGAGCAATATGAATTTATAATTATGCAGAACATGTTATATAGTGCAAAGGCAGTCTCCATGGCAATTTAACTCTAATTTTTTTGTCCATGCCTGACAGGTTAAGGAGCCATGTTGCATCTGTGAATGATTGCCGAGACTCAAAAGCTAATTTCAACAGCTAATCCAGTGCACGCTTTATCGTGGTAGCAGAGTCTCCACCCTCGCCACCACCCCCCCACACACAATTTCCAAAAATCGGACAACATAAGGGGATAAAACATTACTAACAACAATTGTTTTGTTTTAAAGGCCCAATCAATCTCATTCAAGTCATTGAGAGTCTTTAAGGGTCAATTCCTGTCCAAAGGAAGTTAATATAAACAGAATTGGGTCCTAAATATACCCATAGAAGTCACACACGCACAAAGGCCATAATACACCTACTATTAATTTCCATAAGACATGCTTTCAGTATGACAGCTTATTTAAAATAGGATACAGTCCTATCACTGGGTACTGATGCTTTTAATTTAATGTGAGGAGCCATACCCAATCTCTTGCACATTGTACTGATCAAAAGTGAGTTTGCTTTCTCTCCTATACCAGTAATATGGGGTGTCATCATTGCCAAGGATCTCTACAAGAGCCAAGTTAAAACAATAGTCCTTTAGCACCTTGATAGGTATTTTTTTTTCTTACTGTAAATGGCAAGTAATTTCACCCCAAAATTCATGAGACTTGTCATCCAGCACTTACACCCTGTTTCGAGACCGGTGCATCAAATGTTAATCAATGAAAACTCCATGTTTAACCATAGTTACCGCACAGTGGTACCTGGAACACTGCAGTTATTTCTAAATATTGCAGAATGGCAATGGTGGGTAAAAGTTGACTTTCTAATGGTGACCAACAGAGGGAAGATTTCAGTATGGAAACCCATATTCCAGTACATCAAGTTTTATCCGCAACAGGTCTATGAAAGGAAAATCTTACGATCTGCCTTCTCCCACACTGCTCCGTTTAACTTTCATCAGGCATCATCTGCAGTTACATGGCTTTGATACAGAATTGTTTGGTTTGTTAAAACATCTTAGTCCTGCCATAACAGGGTGTGGAGGCCTTTAAGGAGGTTGTGACTAATTACCTGCCTCCAAGCTGAGACTGTGAGGCCAGGGATCAGATGATAGCTTGATCATCACCTGGTCTTCATAAGAGCCAGAAAGTAACTCAGTTGCTAATAACAGCTCGAAAAGTCCTTGGATCAAGGGAAGAACCCAGTGGGCATGCAATTCCCAGGTTGCATGCACGCTGTGGACACAACACTGTGGCCGCAACACTGTGGCCTGTGGAATGTAATTCTACAAGGAGCAGGCTAGGAAGAAGTGTAAGAGCTGCAGGGAGTAGATGAGCTGCTGCAGAAGACCTTGAGTCCGGAAGAAAGACAATGAATGGTTTGTTAAAAAGAATTATTGTAAAGAAAAAGGAACTGGAATCCTAACTGGAGAGTGTTCCTTAGCGTGCACGCAGGCTGATGAATTAACCCACCAGTTTACACCAAGTTTTATTTTAAAAAATAAACAGAATTTAAGGCCACTTTAACAGGACATTCGAACAGCTTCATCTGAATTGTCCGGAACACATTGGTGAAAGCTGTATTTCTGTAGATCACAAAAATCATGGCAGACTGTAGTAGTTCCAGTTAGCTCTCCTACCCTGTGTGTCCTTCCCCCAGGGTTGGCTCTCACCATGATCATATCATCCTCTGAATTCATTTCAAGTCCAGTTCGATGCTCTATGCTAATCTTGGGTGACAGATGCTGCAATACATCTCTAGCTCCCGATGTTAAAAATAAGAATCCCTATGTTTCCTATAGCAATTTAATATTTCTGCAAGTTATCCCTTTATCCTATAAACTAAAGCAGAGAAATAGGTTCTTTGGACCTATACAATTATAGTTATTTTTCCTCCCAGTTTCAGCTAGAACCAAGAGTATTTGAGTTTGAATTATTCAGCTTCACTTTAACCATTATTTTGGAAGATTAGGTTGCTACTTGCAAAATCCAGATGCATCAATTCCTCTCTGAAAACTTCACCAGCATTAATATTAGTCAAAGACTGGTCAAATCACTGGTTTTTCTATTTGATGGCAGTTCAAAAAAAAAAAATTCAGACTGGCTCAAACTGAACCAGAATTGTTGAGAACATTCAACTCAAAACAAAAATGTTTCATTTCTAGGCATTTTTAACCTTATTTTAAAAGAAATAAAAGCAAAGGAAATGAAGGGCTCAACTCACAAAAACAACCAGACAAGGAGGTGCTATTGTCCTCATGCTCAGGTTTGCACCTCCATTCTGGAGCAGGGACTTGAACCTACATCTCCCTACTTTCAGGTGAGTGCTCTAACCACCTGGCTATGAAATATTGTGCTCAATCTTTCACTTTGTATAAAATGCTTGAATAATGTTTGGGCCAGACAGTGAATCTGAATGACTGTATAGCCCAGTGGTTAGGCCACTCACCTGTGATGTGGAAGACCCAAGTTTATGTCTCTGCTGCAATATTACTTAATTAGTTATGCAGAGTAGAATAGCTTCTACGGGAGAGACAGAGAGCCCCACTCTAGCATACCCCAGAGTCTGGTAGTTAGGGTTCTCATTTGGGGGGAGACCTGCATTAAAGTCCCTGCTCCAGATTTACAATTCAAAGCTGGGTCTCCCACATCCCAGGTGAATGCCGCACCCACTGGACTATTCACCATGGGGCATCAACGCCAGTTGTTTTGTGAATGGCACCTACGTTCCCTTGGGAATCTAGCCTGAAAAAAAAAAATTGTCCAAAGCTATCCAATGGTCAAATTTATTAGCATTTATTAGCAAATAAACTATTTGTTAGAAAAACTTCAGCCATTTCTAGTAGTGAACAGTGCCCCATTTTTTTGAAAAGAAGGCAAAAGGGGTTGTTCTTTCTGCTACAAAGGGGTTGTTCTTTCTGCTACAGAGCAAGAAAATACTTTGAAATAAAGAAGAAGTGTTGTTTAGTGAATGAAACAGGACTCTGATAGTAACTCCTGAGATCCAATCCTAGGATAGCCACTGAGTCCCTATGTGGTCTTTTGTAAACCACATGACACCTCTAGGGAAACAAACTCAGATGGATAATTTCACTAATTACTCCTGGGGGAATTCTGCGCAAAAAAATCCAAAATTCTGCAGATTTTATTTGTCAAAATAATGCAATATAATCACACCAGTTTCACTTATTTTGGTAATTTATTTAAACTACCATATGGGGGGAGGGGGAAATCACAACAACTGTTCAGCATTTTCTAAACATGAAAGTTAACTTACAAATACTTGGTAACCAATACCCTGCATTCCAGTTATAATACTGGATTTTCATTTAAATTACATTACTTTTATTTTGGTGCTTGGTGTTCTGTAAAATAGAATGTCGCTTTAAATTGCTCAGACTTTCCTACATGAAAGTCATACAGTTTTGCTAATAATTGTCCTGCATTTTTTTAATGGATAAGTAAAACAGATCCTGAGCTGTAATCTAACCCCATCGTGCAGCTCCGGCACAGGAAAAAAAGTGAGACAGCACATAGACCTACCTAGCTGAGGATTCTGTTACTGTCATTTACAATAAGGCTCCTTTGCAGCACTCTGGCAAGGTAAAGGAGCCTTAATTGACTAAGAATGGGAACAATTAGCTAACAATGGAAACATTAGCAGCCTGCCTGCTTAGTTGTTACATTTCTGCCTTGCCTCAGGGACAGAGCCTGCTTCACACAGCCCTGTGCCTCCAAGTCTGGGATACAGCAACAGCCAGCCAGAGGGACAGAGTGAGTATCAGCATGTTCAGTCACTGAGACTATATCTACACACTACAGCGCTGTACCGCTTTTGGTGGAGACGCTCTAGGCTGATAGGAGACACCTCTCCCGTGGGGTTAATAGCTCCTGCCTCTGTGAGACGCGGTAGCTATGTTGGCAGAGAAGCTCTCTTGCTGACATAGCGCTGTCTAAACCGGCTAGGTTGGTATAATTTATGTCACTCAGGGCTGGTCTACACTAAGAGGTTAGGTCAAATGTAGCTGCGTTAGGTCGATTTTATAAGCAATGCGGCTATACAACCAACCCCGTTCCATCGATTTAAAGGGCTCTTAAAATCGACAGCTGTACTCCTCCCTGACGAGGGGAGTAGGGCTCAAATCGACCTTCTTGGGTCGAATTTGGGGTAGTGCAGATGCAGTGTTGTGCAATTAAATGGTATTGGCCTCCGGGAGCTATCCCAGAGTGCTCCAATGTGATCGCTCTGGACAGCACTTTCAACTCCGATGCACTAGCCAGGTACACAGGAAAAGCCCTGGGAACTTTTGAATTTCATTTCCGGTTTGGTCAGAGTGGTGAGCTCGGCAGCACAGGTGACCATGCAGTCCCAGAATCGCAAACAAGCTCCAGCATGGAGTGAGCGGGAGACACTGGATCGGATTGCTGTATGGGGAGAAGAATCTGTGCAGCAGAAGAAATGCTAATATATATGCCAAAATCGCACAGGGCATGGTGGAGAGAGGCTACACCAGGGACACGGACAGGGCCAGCTCCAGCTTTTTTGCCGCCCCAAGCAGCGAAGTAAAAAAGCCCATGATTGGTGGCACTTTGGCCGCTTCATTCTTTGGCGGCAATTTGGTGGCAGGTCCTTCCCTCCGAGAGGGAGAGAGGGACCCACTGCCGAATTGCCACCGAAGACCCGGACATGCCGCCCCAAGTTCCTGCTTCCTTTGCTGGTGCCTGGAGCCAGTCCTGGACACGGAGCAGTGACGCGTGAAAGTTAAGGAGCTTAGGCAAGCCTTCTCCAAGACAAAGGAGGCAAACGGTCACTCTGGGTCAGAGCCCTATACATGCCGCTTCTATGATCAACTGCATGCAATTCTATAAGGGGATCCTACCACTACTCCACCACTGTCCATGGACACCTGCAAGGGGGGAGTCTCACGCAACACAGAAGAGGATTTTGTGGATGAGGAAGAGGAGGAGGAGGAGAATGTGCAGCAGGCAAGCGGAGAATCCATTCTCCCCAGCAGCCAGGAACTTTTCATCACCCAGGAGCCAATACCCTCCCAAGGAGGGTTCCCAGACCCTGAAGGTGGAGAAGGCACCTCTGGTGAGTGCACATTTGTAACTACACTACAGGGTTTAAAAGCAATTGTGTTTAATGTTTGATTTGCTCTGAAGAATTGGGATGCATTTGCGGCCAGTACAGCTACTGGAAACGTCTGTTAACGTGTCTGGGGATGGAGCGGAAACCCTCCAGGGACATCTCCATGAAGCTCTCCTGGAGGTAGTCTGAAAGCCTTTGCAGAAGGTTTCTGGGGAGGGCTGCCTTATTTTGTCTACACGATAGGACACTTTACCACACCAACCCAGTAGCAAGTAGTCTGTAATCATCGCAGCACAAAGCATGGCATTTTGGTTGCATTCATGCAACATTCGGCCTTTATCTTTCTGTGTCAGCCTCAGGAGAGTGATATCATTCATGGTCACCTCGTTGAAACAGGGGAATTTTTATAAGGGAACAGTAAAAGGACCCTGTTCGTTTTGGGCTGCTTGCGGTTGGCTAAAAAGGGATCATCCCAGAGAATAGCCACACGATAGGGGGAGGAGTGTGCTGCACATCCACGCCAAAACCACAGCTCCTCCTTTTAAATGGCAAACCCAACTGGCATTGCTTGCTATGGGAAAGGAGGGCGCTGCAGTTTGAAACCATTCCCACATGTTATGAACGCAGAAGAAGCCAACCCTGCATACCCTTTGGCTTACGATGGCTGCCTGGAAACCGAATTCTGTTGCCCAGCCGGGTGTGATATGTCACCATACCAGCAGGCACTCAATATAAAAGGCAAAATGCGACCTTGTACCTAAAGCACATGTGCTGTCTGCTGTGAATTGCTTGAAAAAGTCTCCCTTTTGTTCTCAGAAATGTATCTTCTTAAATTTTACTCTCCCTTTTTATCCCCCCTGCAGTGCAAATGTTTCGATGCTCCCTGTATCAACTCCGTCCCTGAGGTTATCACAGATTAGGAGGTGAAAAAAACTGCACTCGCGATTACATGTTTTCCAAGTTCATGCAGTCCTCCCGCAATGATAGGGCACAGCTGAATGCATGGAGGCATTCTGTGGCAGAGGCCAGGAAAGCATACAGTAAGCATGATCAGAACACGCTGAGGCTAATGGGGGAGCAAACAGACATGATCAGGCATCTGCTGGAGCTGCAGGAAAGGCAACTAGAGCACAGACCCCAGCTGCATCCATTGTATAACTACCTGCCCTCCTCACCAAGTTCCATATCCTCCTCACCCAGATGCCCAAGAACGTAGGGAGGCTCCGGGCACCCAGCCACTCAACTCCAGAGGATAGCCCAAGCAACAGAAGGCTGTCATTCAAACAGCTTTGTTTTGTAGTGTGACTACAATAAGCAATGTGGCCTTGTCCTTCCCTCCTCCCCCACCCCACCCAGGCTACCTTGTCAGTGATCTCACTTTTTTTTTTTTTTTGATATATAAAGAATGTATGGATTCAAAACAATAGGGGCTTTATTTCCTTTGCCAGCTGTGGTTGAAGTGGGGAGGGGGATTGGCTTACAGGGAAGTACATTCAATAAAGGAGGCGGTTTTGCAGCAAGGAGAAACACACACAACTGTCACACCGTAGCCTGGCCAGTCATGAAACTGTTTTTCAAAGTCTCTCTGATGTGCAGCACGCCTAGCTGTGCTCTTCTAATCGCCCTGGTGTCTGGCTGTTGAAAATTGGCTGCCAGGCGATTTGCCTCAACCTCCCACCCCGCCATAATCGTCTCCAGATATTATGGAGCACACAGCAAGCAGCAACAACAATGGGAATATTGGTTGCGCTCAGGTCTAACATAGTCAGCAAACAGCGCCAGTGGGCTTTTAAACGTCCAAAGGCACATTCTATCACCATTCTGTACTTGCTCAGCCTATAGTTGTACTGCTCCTTACTACTGTCCAGGCTGCCTGTGTATGGCTTCATGAGCCATGGGAGCAAGGGGTAGGCTGGGTCCCCAAGGATAACTATTGGCATTTCAACATCCCCAACAGTAATTGTCTGGGAAGAAAGTTCCTTCTTGCAGCTTTTTGAACAGCCCAGAGTTCCTAAAGATGCGAGCATCATGCACCTTTCCCGACCATCCCACTTTGATGTCAGTTAAATGTCCCTTGTGATCCACCAGTACTTGCAGCACCATTGAGAAATACCCCTTGCAGTTTATGTACTGGTTGGCAAGGTGGTCCGGTGCCAAGGTAGAGATATGCGTTACGTCTATCGCCCCACCACAGTTAGGGAACACCATTGCAGCAAAACCATCCACTATGACCTGCACATTTCCTAGAGTCACTACTCTTGTTAGCAGAAGGTTACTGATGGCCTTCTCTACTTTGATCACAGCAGCCCTCACGGTAGATTTGCCCACTCTGAATTGATTCCCGGTAGCAGTCAGGCATTGCAAACTTCCACAGGGCTATTGCCACTCGTTTCTCAACTGTCAAGGCAGGTCTTATCTGCGTATTCCTGCGCTTCAGGGCTGGGGGAATCAACTCACAAAGTTCCATGATAGTGGCCTTATATATGCAAAAGTTTCGCAGCCACTGAGAATCATTCCATGCCTGCAACACTATGCGGTCCCACCAGTCTGTGCTTGTTTTCCGGACCCAGAATTGGTGTTCCACTGTATCAACCTGCCCCACTGCCGCCATGATGTCCCAATTGCCACATCCTGTGCTTTCAGGAACGTCGCAATCATCCTCGTGCTGGCGGCTCCTAACCAGGCTCTGCACATACTGCAGGAAAATGTGGGAGGTGTTTACAATGCTCACAGCACTGGTGAGCTGAGCGGGCTCCATGCTTGCCGTGCAATGGCGTCTGCACGGATAACCCAGGAAAAAAGGCACAAAACGATTGTTTGCCGTTGCTTTTAAGAAGGGAGGGAGGGAGGGGAGACTGACGACACGTACCCAAAACCACCCGCGACAATGTTTTTGCCCCATCAGGCATTGGGAGCTTAACCCAGAATTCCAATGGGCAGTGGGGACTGTAGGATAGCTACCCACAGTGCACCACTCCATGAGTCAATGCTAGCCACGGTATTGAGGACGCACTCCGCCGACCTACTGTGCTTAGTGGGGACATACATAATCAACTGTATAAAATCACTTTCTAAAGATTGACGTCTATAAAATTGACCTAATTTCGTAGTGTAGACATACCCCCAGAGGTGTTGATTATTCACACTCCTGAGTGACATAAATGATACTGAAGTAACCTGTAGTGTAGACAAGTTCTGAATGCATGCCTCACATTTCCTTTTAACCACCTCCTTTGGCCCATCCGGAATCATCCTTGACATATACTGGGCAGAAAAGCCTGCCCATCATCTTCAGCCAGAAGTGGACATCATCCAAACCTTTGAGTGGGAGGGAATAAAAAAAAAATCTCCCCAAAAATCCCGAAGGCTTTTTGAATAAAGCCTGCCATTCAAAGTTCCCCTGCTACTAGATGCTTCGTTTTGGCAGAAGAGGATTTCAAAAAAGGAAAATAGTGAAATATTCACCTCAAGAGGAATGTCATTCGTTATTTTCTAAGCATAAGAACACAGACACTGATTATTCTAGCAGAAACATCCAGCCAATCCAGGATTGGAGGCAGTTCGAGGGACTGGGACTGGGACTTGGGTACAATAGGGAATAGAAAAGGAATGCCACCTTTCCCCCCCACCCCATCAACTCTGATCCCTGTTACTGACAGCCCATGTAATACTCAGAGGCATCATGGGCTACAAGGGAATGCTTTGTTTCACAAAGGCATGGCCAGACCCCAACAAGAGCCACACAGATCAGCAAAACACAAGGTGCACTTTTCACTCATGTTTGGAGAAGCAGTTCCAAAGGCTCTACGGTGAATTATGGAAATAGGCCAAGAACTGGGTTTCAGGCACTATGTTAGTATATGCCAGTTAAAGCTGGTTTGGGCCTGTAACATTTACTAATTAAAAGCCCTCTATTGTTGTCCTTCAGGCCACAATGAAAAAAAGGACTTGGTACATTACTACTGCAATATACAGGAATTTACGTACTACAAAAGCTCCGATTAACTTTCCTGGAGATGACATGTATTTCTCTTCACACGTGGATACAACACTACCCTATTTTAGCTTTCATTTAACTTTATGTAGACTGAGTTGTTGCCTATGAAAAACAAGCTGATCATGACCCATAAAAAATATACAACAACAGATAACCTTTAGAAATGTCATGAAGGAACATGCAAGAGATGAAAACTTGAAATATGGTGCATCCGCCTTTGAGATCACTTATTCTTGAAAAGAAGTCAAGTTTGTTTCCCTCTCCATTTGTGTATCTTTATGGTCTTATTACCATGGTGTCCTTCAAACCACTTCTTTTGTGAGCAACAATTCTTGATGAATGTGAATGCACTGAATTGATGATAACGTCTTAGGCCTTTATTTCTAGACCTGTCTTTTTCCTTGCAACCGCTACCTTTGTTACTGTGTAAAACTCCTTGACATCTCTGCTGGGTACCACACAAGGTTTATTCACATTAACAGTAGTGCAGTTCTCAACCAGAATTTAAAAGGGGGGGGGGGCACCATGGGTAGTTCATGTTCCCTTTCCAACCCCTCTCTTCCTCTTCATTCCCTCCTATACCCTTTCTCCTTTTCAAATGTTTACCCTCTCTTAAGCAGCAACAATTAGAAACTGGGGTATAATGCACACATGTATACCAGCCTAACTTGCACTGTGTAATAGCATGGATGTGTACCTACACGTCTGAGGAAAGACAGGGAAATCAAGAATCATATCTTCCTAATAGCAATTTTTCTCTTTTTACCCAAAGGAGAAATTATGCTTCACTTTGGTTGCTACCCACTCCTCAGCCATAAAAAGCAATTGCAAGTTCTTAAATTATAAATATGCCACATAAATAAATATAACCCGCCCAGCTAAAAGCAACTAGTAAACGTTACAATAAAAAACTAATTTATGATATAAATGAAGAGTGCTAAGTTAGGGTTATGCTTTAAATGTAGATTTGTGGTTCATATCTCGGCTTAGTATGAAGTTACCATAATAGGCTAGATTCTGATTCACTGACACTATTGGGACTCCATCTTGTTATAAGTTTCCACCCATGTGGATCCCTTTGCAAGATTATGATCAATAGTCAAAGCTACACTACCAATTTAAATGAATTTATTCCAGATTTTTACACCAGCATAACAGAGGAGAATCTGGCTGTAAAAATTTGTTCTATGAGAATAACTGTGCTTTAATGCTTTTCATAAATTTCTCTGTACTTTAAAGCAGGCATGTGCTGCAAGACAGTAATTCAATTCACCTTGGCTTTATAGTGCTACATAATTTGCAGAAGATGTATTGAATTCCTGAAAGAAGAAAGGAAAATGTATTTATCATTGGTAGAATTTTAACAAAAAAACAACATTCCAAGACATTATTCATCTACCCTCTAACAAATTATTAGTAACATAAAAGTTACAAGCTTCAGTACTTAAATGAAAAAAAGCACCTTTGGAACATAGATAATAGCACAATTCTACATTTATGAAGTGCTTGGATACCATGGTGATGAGTGCAATATAAATTAGATTAGATTACATTAGACAGATTCAATCAATAGCAATAATCAGATTTTAGCACTGTGTTAAAAAATTTAATATTTTGTCTTCATAAACAAAACTAAATATTAAATGTTATTCATTATAGTCAACCCGTTAAAAAAATCACTATCATAGCAAGTAATCGAGTCAAATGCTATGGCTGGATATTAAAGAGACAGTCTAATTTTATGACACAGAATTATGCATACTAAAGTTTAATCACATCTCATATTATGCACCACAAGAGTCAACAAGGAATTCCTCTTCCCCAATAGGAAGTGTTGTGAAATTGGGTAGAGGCATTATGGAGTCGGCATTTCACCTTCCTCTGAATCATCAGGCACTGGTTACTTTCAGAAGCAGGATACCATACATATTAGACAAATGATCTGATCCAGTATGACAAATCTTATATTCATGTTCAGTAAGCAACTGTTCCTGTAAAGTATTCAGCACCTGCCACTCTGATTAAATGAGGTTTTACTTTACATATATATGGTGTTTGGGTATTTGAATTAAGCGGAATAAGTTACTCATATGGAAATAAATAGGGCTGCTTAAAAGTTTTCCATCCAAAGTTTTTCCCCCGTGGAAAATTGGGTTTCTGACAAAACAAAAATCTTCACAGAAAGGGTCTGTTTTCCTCAAAATATTTATTAATTTGTCAGAAAAACAAATTTTGAGGGAGATTTGGTCAAAAGGTTTTCAATTTCTGGATGAAAAATATTTTGGTTTTTAGTTAAATGTTTTTGGACAACATCAAAAATTTTCTGATGAAACTGGAGCCAGAAATGAAAAAAATAATTTTCATCAATATTTTCTGGGGGAAATCCCTATCTTCCAAGCAGTTCTAGAAATAGCACATTAACTACTACTGTGGGACTCTTATGAAGTTTGATCATTGAAGCTGTGCAGGCATTTCAGTTATACAACCTGACTTCTTAACAACTTGTATTATAAGGGGAAGGGCAGTCTTGTGGTTATAAGGCTCTGGACTGACTTAGAAGATCTAGGTTCTATTTCCAGTTCTGTCCACGCTTTCGGCTTTAGCCAGTTAGACTAAAGTTTTCACACTGGTTGTTCAATTAATTTCAACAGGAGCTGAACCTCTGAAAATCAAAATGCTTATTTAAGTGCCTAAATATGGATTTAGTTGCACAACTTTGAAAATGTTGACCTAAAATTCTGTCCAAAATAAACTGGAACAATGCTGCCAATTACCAACCAGAGTATCTAGGAATGAAGCAATTACTTAAGAGTTCCTGGGGTTGTGAAGCATATTATATATATATATATATATATATATATATATATATGAATGAAGCATAATGCCCCAGCAATATAAGGGCATATCTGGAGCTTAACATTTGGGAAGATAGATGGGATAGCAGATAGTTTCCCAGTGGGGCCTTGGTATGAGTACTACACCACTTCCTTCCTCCACTGACCACAGGATTTAATAATGTGCTTAAAATACTGAAAATAAGACCATTACAGAGCTGCATTCTATCAGTATCTGACCTCCTGGATCAACACATAACTGTAATAAAGACAATCCAATCAGGCAAATTATGTAGCACTATAAAGCCAAGGTGAATTGAATTACTGTCTTGCAGCACATGCCTGCTTTAAAGTACAGAGAAATTTATGAAAAGCATTAAAGCACAGTTATTCTCATAGAACAAATTTTTACAGCCAGATTCTCCTCTGTTATGCTGGTGTAAAAATCTGGAATAAATTCATTTAAATTGGTAGTGTAGCTTTGACTATTGATCATAATCTTGCAAAGGGATCCACATGGGTGGAAACTTATAACAAGATGGAGTCCCAATAGTGTCAGTGAATCAGAATCTAGCCTATTATGGTAACTTCATACTAAGTTCATCACTAAGGCAGCTGCCTCTGTTTCATGCTGTGCCACTCTAGCAGATTTTAGAAGAAGGGCAAATCCCATGTAAGGTGTTGGGGGTGGGGAGTCTCCAGCTTCTTCAGTCCTCAACCTCCCTTCTCCAGGATCTCCTGCCATTCAGCCTTTCCTCACTCTCAGACACAGATGAGATACCATATAGCCAATCCCTAGGGCTGGCTCAGGCTAATATGGTGGTCATGTGTGGCATTCCTATCTAATAAAGGTGTTTACAGCATGTCCATTACCATGTTATGAATGGGTTGGGTTTTTGTGTTTGTTTTTTTTTTTTTTTTTTTTTGCAGGACTCCCTCAGCTGCCAAAACTCTGGGGCTGGAAAAGGCAGCAATAAAGCTTTTGTTCCATAAAACAGGGAGATGGACAGGGTCTGAGAGTGATGGGCCAGAGTCTCCAAGATACGTAAAGAACTGAAGAAACTGGCACCCACCCTGAAATAAGGAGGTGACATACACAGAAATGCTGGTAAGCGACTGTTTTAATTCATGTCACCAGTCACAGGACATGGGCCAGGATTACAATAGCCTACATGACCGAGATCCCATTGGCATCACATATACACAACTAATTTAGGGGAACCCCATTTAACTCTCCCAAAGCTCCATTCTGCTACAGCTTTGATTTAAGCTCTTCAAATGGACAACTAAGGCATGGCACAACAGCTGATAAGCATTTTGCCCTGTGTACCTGGTACAGCTGCACCCCAGCTATTAAAATTAATGGAAGAACAAGTCATTCCTTTGAAAAAGCACCATTCCTAGAATGAAGAGGATTCATATTCAGCTCCCCAGCTACTGTAAATTACCATAGAGCCATTAAAATAAATTTAAAGAAAGAAAAGCCAGTTTGGCATGAAGGCTGTAAAACACAGAGTGCCGACTCCAAAGTTTGGGAACACCTGCAGACTCCTCCCTCCATACATTGGTGGGCATCTGACATGTTACTGAGGTAATGCAGAAGGGTAGAAAGAATTAAAGCTGATAGTGATACAAGAAAGTGTCTGCAGGGAAGCACTGGTATCCTCCATTGAGCTCTGCTCAGACAGTGAGGGGACAAAAAACCCATGTGACCTCAAACCTCTAGAAAGAAGAGGGGGATTCATGTGAAGCATAGTGCTCCATCCCGACAATAAAATGATAGAGATGCCTGTGTAAGCACAGGCCTTTGGTGAAGTCCACGTTCAACAAAATGAAAAAGTTCATGAATGGATCTTTTAGCAAAGATACAACCAAACACAAATATACACAACCTCAGGCATGACCTGCACACATTGACTTTCATGACCTCTCACTTATTATATTACCGTATGTCTGCAATGGAGTTCAAAGGGACAATTTCCAGCTCAAGGAGACATATCCCCCAGCTCTGAGCGAGCTAATTCCCTAAATATAGGCATATAGTCATAGCAGCACAAGTGGCATGACAGGTTAGCTGTCCCAAGTACAAACCCATCTGAAACCCTAGGTATGTATTTAGGTGGCTAGCCCCTTCCCCAGCCACACTTCTATTTTTAGCACTCTAGCTCAATCAAAGCTAGCCCAGGTATAGCTTCCCAAATTGGAAATTATACCCTCTAGCTCCAGTGCAGAGATACTCTGAGTTATATTTTTGGGTGGTACTACCTTTCCCTCAGGCAGAGAAGTCTATTAAAAAAAATTTTTAGTATTAATATTAAATTATAACTAAGGCCCTACTTAATTTGCAATATTACGGATACCGCAATATTAGCCTTCCACCGCAATTTTGATTTTAATTAGGTTACTTTGCACAGTACACAATTTTGCATTCATTTTGAGGTTTGCAACACTTTTTTCCTGTTAGTACAGTAGAACCCCTTTTATCCAAGCTGATGGCAGCTGGGGCTTGGGCTGTCAGACCCAGGCGGCTGGGGCCCGCGTACTAATGACTGCAATATAGTTGCAGCAAAATGTCTGGCTAGCAAAAAAATTAGCAGGCATAACATAATTCTTGTGTGCTTATATTGTTCCAGCTAATTTTTCTTAAAAACAAATAGGTCTTCTCTGGGTTTTCCAAATTGCTGCAATTAATAAAGGTCCATTATTACTTTTCCACTATTTTCCATGCCTTGTCCGCAACTCAGCTGCAATTATTTGACAATCATCCCGCAATTCAAGTAGGGCCTTTATAATAACTCTCTCAAAGCCAAGAACATTGCGAGCTAAGAGCATCAACCTGTCCTTTGCATGCGCTACAGAGTATAAGTACTGGAGAACTCACAAATAAAACTGCGTGTGATGCTTCGTTCCTTATATGCTGCTGTCAGTGGGAGCCAGGTGGCTTGAGAAGACATCAGAGAGAGCTGGCGTATACTGTCCTGCGTGCACTCGCGCGCGCACACACACACACACACCCCTTGGAAAATGGGGAAAGACTGAGTTGTTGAGGTAGCTTTCTGCTACTAAGGAGTGAAGTAGCTTGTTTTGTGATTTGATGTGTTATACGGAATATGCCTCAAGGAAAAAAAAAACATAATTCCTTTTTTCTCTCTCTTTTTTAATTCATGTTCTGAATATAGCACTTTGACCATAAAGCATCTCTTTGGCGGTTATTAAATATAAAATATATGCACTATTTGGCTTAACAAGGACAAGCTGTATCATTGTTATAGATAGCTACTTTTGTAAAGTCAGTCCAGAAAAGGATCCAGACAACTTAATACTTGTAACTTTGTCCATCCACGCTTCCAAAACCCAAACTTCCCAATGACAAAAAACAGATATATTTCCTTCTTTATTTTTTAAAAACAGATTACTGACATTACTGTTAATGCAGCAGGTGACCTGGAAGTGAAATGAAGGGATGCTAACCCTGACGTGCAGGCTAAATTCCAATTTTGGTAACTACATTCTGCCAACCTTAAAAATTCATTATGTAATTTTGATTGGATAAAGTTTTGGGGTTTTTTAAGTTTTGTCCCTTATTGTAGCCCTGTGCTGGTATAAAAATAATGTATTTAGGGACCAATACAATGTCTGTTGAAGTCAGTGGACTTTGGATTGAGCCTTTAAAACCCCAGAGTTTGCTGCAGTTAGGAATGGGTGAATTGTTCATACTTTATATAGAGAGCATGTGTGAATAATATAAAATGTTCTAACTTTTTATAGATGAGAGATTCATAGATTCTAGGACTAGAAGGGACCTCGAGAGGTCATCGAGTCCAGTCCCCTGCCCGCATGGCAGGACCAAATACGGTCTAGATCATCCCTGATAGACATTTATCTAACCTCCTCTTAAATATCTCCAGAGATGGAGATTCCACAACCTCCCTATGCAATTTATTCCAGTGTTTAACCATCCTGACAGTTAGGAACTTTTTCCTAATGTCCAACCTGGACCTCCCTTGCTGTAGTTTAAGCCCATTGCTTCTTGTTCTATCCTTAGAGGCTAAGGTGAACAAGTTTTCTCCCTCCTCCTTATGACACCCTTTTAGATACCTGAAAACTGGTATGTCCCCTCTCAGTCTTCTCTTTTCCAAACTAAACAAATCCAATTCTTTCAGCCTTCCTTCATAGGTCACATTCTCAAGACCTTTAATCATTCTTGTTGCTCTTCTCTGGACCCTCTCCAATTTCTCCACATCTTTCTTGAAATGCGGTGTCCAGAACTGGACACAATACTCCAGTTGAGGCCTAACCAGAGCAGAAGAATGACTTCTCGTGTCTTGCTCACAACACACCTGTTCATGCATCCCAGAATCATGTTTGCTTTTTTTGCAACAGCATCACACTGTTGAATCATATTTAGCTTGTGGTCCACTATAACCCCTAGATCCCTTTCTGCCGTACTCCTTCCTAGACAGTCTCTTCCCATTCTGTATGTGTGAAACTGATTTTTTCTTCCTAAGTGGAGCACTTTGCATTTGTCTTTGTTAAACTTCATCCTGTTTAACTCAGACCATTTCTCCAATTTGTCCAGATCATTTTGAATTATGTTTATATAGGACATTCTACTTTTTATTTTACAAACATTACACCTCTTTGCATTTTATTTTAATGAGACCATTTCTTCAGCTAATTCAGGTGATGAATTACAGTCCTATACATAATGAATTCTGAGGGATGGCAAGGAGCTAAATATAATGCTAGAAAGTTATTGAAGTTTTATTGGCTTTTTCGTTATTTAAATCTAGTGATGACTTTCCCCTTTGCCTGTTCTTCTGAGCCAAAATTCAGTAGCTACCAAGCAATTACATTCACACAGTAAATTATCAGATTTCAGGGGCCTTTGTTTGCATATGGATGTTAATCTATTTTTCACAGGGCAGTCTCTAGATCATTTTTAATAAAGAAGTCTCATGAAGGAAGTATCTGACAAGAATAAATGTGATTATGCTTCTTTGAAAATGAAGCGCATGCCTAACAGTCTCAAAGAGATGAATTCTTCCCTCTTTTCCAAGGCGAAGTAGTATCTTCCTCTGCAAGTAAGCCGATTGACTTCAGTGGGATTACTCATGATGTAAGTACTAATCACCTAATCAAGCTGAGCAATGGTAGAAGAATCAGGTTCATGAATATCCCATGAAACAATTTCCTGGAACTATGAGATTTTGTATTTCTCCAAGCGACCTTCAAGCTTAAACGGGGGAAAGGAACTCTTGAATAATAAAGGGGACACTTGTGCTTTGTAGGCAAACTTATTCTAGTGCATTATAAAGCCTAGGAATGTACACTGCCAAATCATATCTGGAATGTCCTCTGGAGTTTATTCTCCCATCTCTGAAAAGCTCAAATTAAAATTAAATTAAAATCATGTGCACTAACGACCCATAATATTTCCATTCTCCGTGCATTACTGCTACTATAGCTACAGAACTACTATAATTTCTCTGGCTGTTTCCGCCTCATTACACAGGGGGCATGAGGGTTGGCTGGAGTGTCTAGACAGACATGTATCCGGGGGGTACGTCCCAAGGCTCTCCAGAAAAAAAAACAACAATGCCAGTTTAAAGTCAATTTGACACTTTTAGGGAGCCAATACAGGAATGCAGGTCTGGCAATGTACGAACTGCGAACAAGTATGCTACTGCATTCCCAACATACTAAAAGTGAGGAAGAAGCCATACTGAACATCTAAGCAGTAAATAAGTCGTGTGGTTATGACTGTTGTGAAGTCACTATATGATAAATAAGGAAGGGATAGTTTGCACAAATTACACAAATGAAGAAATACAATGAGTCGTGTTCAGAACATACTTACCTCTGAAAACGGTGTGGTCAAAACTGATGCCCAGATTCATAATCTGATTCATTATCTCCAAGGAAGTGATACAGCACTTTCCAGAACTTTACAAAAATACTGCGGTGTTGTGTTGCTTGTAAATGGCAAACTTTGATTGATAATTCTTTTCCATAACAATTACAAACTCCAAGGGAATGGGTCTGGTGGTCTCCTGCCATTAATAGCTTAACCATTGGTTTTGATTCCTTTAACTTAATAACCTAGTGATCTCCCCATTCATTTCAAATTTTAAATCATTTGCCTACATGTGATAAGCAACCCTAGTGTGTCATCAGGTCTCGCTATCATG
This sequence comes from Trachemys scripta elegans, assembly GCF_013100865.1. NCBI lineage: Eukaryota > Metazoa > Chordata > Testudines > Emydidae > Trachemys > Trachemys scripta. Next base: position 85,016,811 of record NC_048299.1, read on the forward strand.
GCTGGCCCTTATAGTTATGCATCCTTCTACATATTGACAGTTAGAGGAGTTTTCCTTTAATTTGCATGGTAGAGGCCTTTGAATTTGGTACTTAAAGGTTGCCAGGTTCACTATTGCTGACTGTGATGTCCAATGGTTATGAGGTTATAATGGTTATCAGCTCATCACATAACACAAGGAAAAATGAACAATATCAAAGAAAGAAAAAAAACAGGGAAATTCCAAAACCAAACAATTTGGCTGTTTGAAGTTACCAATTTTGACTCTGGGGTTATTTTTTGATAAAATCTATTTCTTAAACTATCAACTGGATTCTCAAATCTTATCAGTTACTTTTCTCCTTGGACCCATTTTTCTGCAGTTTCACAGACCAATTCTGGAAAACGATTAAAATTAGGATAGAACTTGCATCTGGGTACTTATATATGATTTGGCCCAAAGCAGATTTGAAAAAAGCGCTCTACTTTCATAAGTGAAGCCTGCAAGTCTGAAATGGACAGAGATACACCACACTTCCACAGCTACTGTACTTTCATCCACATACGGTGAGCCACTTACTTATCAAATCTTGACATGCTGCCCGAGGCTGTGAGTGATAGAAAAACAACTTTTTAAAGGCAGGTGACAATAGCTCTGCTAAACAGATAACCTTCTAAATTAAAGTTATTGCAACAAATTTATTGTTGGTGTAGCTCCACTGAATTTGATTAAGTTACACGAGGGATGATTCGGGTCCATTGTATCTGATTAAGTTAAGGAAAGGCTTTTCCTTTGGCAGCTGTTTAGTTAATGTATAAATAAAATGCTTCACAGTCCAATCTAATTTTCAGCCTTCTTATGCTTCAGTATGTCTGCTTGTCTAAAGCTTATAAATAAATTATGTATTTTATTTTCCAATGCCATGTTACTGACTTACCATAAAAGTGCAACTAGAATACCAGTACATTCTATTCACTGGTGAATACGCTTCAGATGAGGACTGGCAAACAAGTTCTGAAAAGTAAGAACTGGCCCAAACCTTTGCCCAATGGCTTGAACAATTTGTTTTATAAATTTTATTAAATGTCTGATTGTGGAATTGTTCAGTTGTCTATGTCTCTACATTTCCTGGTACCAAAAGAAGTGCCAAATACAGAGTTTGCCAAAAGCTAAAGTCAATGAGATTATACGAGGTATGATTTTGGCTCAAGAGCAGAGGTGCTGGAACAATTTGTACAGTGGAGGTGCTGAGAGCCACTGAACCAAACTGTAAACCCTGGATATAATGGAAACCACTTCAAGCCAGGGGGTGCGGCAGCACCCCCAAGCATCCCTAGTTCCAGCACCTATGCTCAAGAGGTTTGATTAAAGTTCAAATCATCTTAATCGAAGCTTGTAAACCATCACTATTTCATTGCCAAATATACCTTGAAAAAATATGATCCTCCAGGGAAAACAATTTACATTTACTTCTGCCTATAACCATGACTTATGTCAAGTTACCAAATGTACTCCAGGAGCTAAAATTTACTTCAGAATCTGTTCCTTTCTGAGTGACATTTCAAAGTATGCTCTCCTTGTACGGTTTAGCGGCACACTGTTGACAGTGCAATGTGTATTTTAATCAGTATTCCTAAAGTTGTCCTGCTGATGTAAAACTGGTTTTAAGTCAGTATGCTGTGCAATTTAACAGCTGTGGCATAATTAAATTTGATGCAATAAAAATCTGATGTAGAAAGTAACTGTAGGTAAATATTCATATGATTAAGCCTTGTTCTCTTTTGTTTGGTCATCTATGCAATTTATAGATAACTGCTAAAATTAATCAGAAACTTGGCAACTGTATCAACATGAAATGTATCTTAATTTTTCTAGAAGGACTGATAAAACCAATCTACTTTAACAATAATGGACTCTGGTAAAGTTAGCAAGCATATAGCATCCTGAGGTCCATCATTTCATGTGTGATGCATTCTATATATAAAAACGTACTGGTAATCTCTCTTACTTATTTGTATTACTCGTCAAGAATTACTCGTTCATTTCTACGTGTGTGTCAATTTGGAGGAGATTTATCTTGTTCAGGCTCTTTTTATTATAGCCTTCTTTGGAAACCTTATTGTCAATATCAACTGCAATTACTGTCAGCATATTTTAATCCATTTTATTGAATGGCTGCTCTGAGTATCTCTATGTATAATTTGACATCTGTGACCTGCTGCATAGTTGAAGGCCAAAAATGTCAAAACACTTAATCTAATTGGGACATACCAGATTTGAATGTTGCCCATATCTGGCCACACTGCATCAGATGCTGAGACTCAGAAATACGAAGAATGAGGAGACTCAGGAATACTCTCCGAGAATGGAGAGTAAGTTGATACTGGGCAGGGAGGGGAAGAGAAGAGAAGGACTAACCTCCTAAATCTGGATGATATTCTTCCTTCCACAAATAGTTTTTTTTTTATTTTGTACCCGTCGGACTCATCTCTTTTATTCTTGAATTCTTAAAGGTTCTCATTTTCAGTCCCTTTTGGATAATAAATCATGATGCATTTCTGAACAAGACAAATTATCTGCTTCTCCCTCCTTAGAAAAACACAGCCCAAATACACACAAAAATGCTCTATTTTATGTTGTACAAGGGGCCAATGCAAGGACTCTACACTTTGCCTTGTGCTACGAAATAAAGATCTGTGGTGAATCTCTAAGGAGGTTCATATAAGGGGCGTTGGGAAATGCTGGGGTACATCAATCAGAGTATGGCTCAAAAGGAAACATTGTCCCAAGAGTTCAGGGGGGGGGGGGGGGGCAGCAAATCTGCTATTCTCTATCCCCTCACGTTACAATAGCTACCATGCAGCAGCAATCCACTGGCTACTAGTTAGTCAGGGTTCAGATTTCAGTTCCCCAACTCTCTCTATACACACACACACACACACACACACACACACACACTTTTCTTTGGGCTGTGCACTGAATTTGACCCTGCATTTATAAATTCCTCAAGGGAGGAAAAAAAAAAATCACATAAACTGCAATGATACACACCTAGCTCTGTATCTCCATACCAAAGATCAAATTAGGTCATGGCTTTACTTGAGATATTTTGGCTTATGTGAATTTTGATCTCTCTATTTTCATTAACATAGATTTTGTGCCTAATATACAGAGTCCCAAGCCAAGTACTATGGCTAACTATGTAGAATACCTCTAATTTTTCTTTACACCAGTCAGCTCCGAAAGCAAGCAAGAAAACAACTAGCACACAAAATAGTAGGTACACAGAAGACTTCATACTACAACAAGATGAATGCATCTTTTACACTAAGCAGCATTTTGAACCACCATAGCAAGCTGCAAAGCATAACAAGTAATCCATATAAGAAGAGTTTTGTTTAGTTGGGAATTTCCGTTTTCCTTAACTTTGATCATCAGTGTATGTGATACAGTACTAGCAGAGCAATACCCAGAAGCTCACGTGCAAAGAGGAATGTTGCTGCATTGTGTCTGACATATAGAGGGTGAGACCATAGCATGAGAAGGGAAGAGGACTGAGAGATGTGTGCCCAAGAGCCTTGCACAACTTCACTCCTTACGCTTGGGGGAGTGTCCTTACTGCTCCTCAAAGCAGACGGGTAGGAGGCAGGACCATAGCTGGTGCAGCTTGCACAATCCCCCATGTGCAGCAAACCTCCTGGGAAGGGATTGTACATCCTTGCGGAAGCACGTGATTCTGCACTACCTCCTGCTCAGGCAGTGGCTAAATGCTAGATTTGGCCCTGAGACATGGATGATTTAGCAGGGCCAGCAGGGCCAGCCCACAACATTTTGGCACCTGAGGCAGGGAGCTCAAATGATGCCCCCATGTCCCCTCACTTGGGCCAAAAATTTGAAAGGTCTCAATTCTGCCTTCTTCCTGTTCTACTCCTCTCATGGTACTGCTCTGCTACCTACCCCAATAAAGGAGAACAACCAACTTAAAATGCCTTGTTCAAAATTTTTAAGTAACACTTAACTTTCAAACACCTGAACTGCAAATGTAACTTTTCTTGTCTGCATAGTAAACACTGGCATTTTTATCTGTTTGAATAATCAAAGTGGTGCTTTCTTGGTTCCAAAGATTTAAACTGCTCCCTGCTGAAGGTCCACAGTCTGGGCCAGCTCATGCCCTATTGAGATGGTTGCAAGGCCGACCAGCCTCTCCTGTGTCATTGTGGAGCGTAGATGCATTTTTATTAACGTCAGCTTGGAGAAGCTGCGTTCTCCACTGACAACTGTTACAGGAAGTGTTAGAAGTATGCGCAGAGCAACAAAAGTATTTGGAAAGAGGGTGGTCATCTTATTTGTGCACATATATTCCAGAACAGCCTTTGGTGTTGATCCTGCTGAAATGTATCTTGAAAGGGCTTTCAGTTCATCACCTAAATCGCTCACATCAATATCACACATGTCATCATGTGTCAACACTGTCTCTAGTGCCCTGCATTGCTAGTGTAGATCTTCTTCAGGTATAGTGAGGAGTTTTGGAATATCGTACAACATTCCAAGATACTGCTGTGTTCCTTGAGTTGCAATACTGCTGTGTTCCTTGAGTTGCATGAAATGTTCTTCAACTGACCATATTGCACAATCTAGCACCTGGTTAAAGAATTCAACTTTGAATTGTTGTTTGGGGGTCTCTTATGGGATTATCCTGTGCCTCATAATCAAAATGTCGTCTTCTTCGGTGACTCTTGTATTTTTGAATGGGTGGAAAAATAACTTCAGTGTGAAGTTCCTCTGCCAACTTCTGTGCACTCTTCAGAACATTTTGAAATCCCTCATCTGACCGGTAAGACTGTAGGTATGTCTTTGCTTTGTCCAGTTGTTCCATTGCTCCAGATATATCAAGGTCAACACCTTGGAGTCTCTTGCTTACAACATTTATTTCAAACAGTATCTCATGCCACAACACTAAGTCACACAGAAATTTGAAGTCATGTTTGTTTCTGGTGATCCCACTTCCCTCTGCCACTGTTCTCCCACAAACAGTTCCTGTCGTAGCATTATCCTCCATAATGGCAACTATGGCATCATCTATCTTCCCAATTTGGTGTTTGATAGGCTTTATCGCCTCCACTTGACTTTCCCATTGTGTGGCACTCAGTGGTTTCAGTGTCAGACAGGATGTTCCCAGATGTTGCTTCAAAATTTGCCATCGATGAGTTGATGCAGAAAAATACATAGATGCTTTGAATTACATTAAAAAATTCAGCAGCCTCATTAGAAGCTGATGCTGCATCACTGACCACCAAATTCAATGAATGAGAACTGCATGGGACAAAAAACCCTCAAGGGTTTAACTCTCAAATCCATGTCTGCACTCCTCTGTTCCTTCCTCTCATGTTGGCACCATCATCATAGCCCTGACCTCTCATGCCAGCTATTGCAATTCCCGTATCTTCCAACTTTTTAAGAAGCACATTTGTCATACCAGCTCCTGTAGTATCATCAATACATTCTAGAAAATGCTCTCTGACAGTCACCATTGCAGGGACATTTTCACTAGGTTCTGTTGTTGTTACAAAATGCACTATTAAAGTCATTTGTTCTGTATGGCTGATGTCAGGTGTGCGGTCCAGAATAACAGAGTAATATCTTGCTGACTTCAGATCTGCCACAATCTTCTCTTTGACTTTTGTTGCCAGTAATTGTATGATCTCATTTTGAATTGTTTTTCCAAGGTAGTGGTGTGTGTACATTTCTTGGGTGGTGACTCTTCTTAGATGCTCCTGGAGTACAGCATCAAACTCAGCCATCAGCTCCACAATTTTAAGGAAGTTTCCATTGTTTGGCACATACAGCCGATCTGAAGTGCCACGCAGTGCTAGGTTTTGGGTAGCAAGCATTCTCACAATGGCAATGAGCCTTTTCAGAACATTTTGCCAGTAAAGAGATTCTGATGCAATCTTCTCTTGATGCTGATCATCTATGGTGGCCTTTAACCTTAGTCTCATCTCAAGCTCTTTCCACCTATGGAATGCTCTCTGGTGATTTGCTGCCTTCTCATGGCAGGCCAGATATCTAGCCAGATTTTTCCAGTCCTTTGTTCCTGTAGAACCCAATGTGGCTGGAACATTAGAGGGAAGAGTTTGCAACAAACAGTATGCAGAATTCTGGGTTTTTGAATACATAAGCCACGGCCTCTCCACTTTGACACTATTGGAGATTTCACACCAGTAATGTGTTGGATGGAAACTTCTATTTTCATTGTCTTTGGGGAACATGAAGTTTTTCACTTACTGGGGATCATGCAGTACAAGGAAGTCCCTCAGGCTACTGCTCAAGTGGGTCCACAGCCCTGGATCATCTAGACTTAAGGAACTAAACTCAGCAGCAGCTGTTTCCTGTGCCTCCACCACACTCTTCTCTGCTCTACACTGTTCGTCAGGAATGTGCATGGTTACATTCATTTGAGATGGAGATATGGATGCTGCAGTAGCTGCCAGGTCACCTGCACTCTGACTAACTGGAAGATCAGGCTTCTCCTCACCACTCACATCCTCACTGGGGCCGGAAGGCTCACTGTGAACATTTGTGTCTATGTATCTCAGGAGAGCTCCTTCCCGCTTAGATAGAAAAGCTTCCTTTGCTTTCTTTCTTTTTCTGAATGCTGCCCCAGAGGGGCGTTTTCTTCTTTCACTCATGACTGCTGTTCTGTGCCAGCTATAGTGACTCTCAACACTCAATTGAAGGGGACAAATAAGCAGGCTGGTAGCAGGGCCTGAGTGAGGGAAGATATCAGCATCTTAAGGGCCTAACTGGCTCCTACTACTTCAATTGACTGCCTGTTCTCCTCAAGTGGGTTCAGGGAAGCAGCAGGAAACAGGAAGCTCTCTGAGAAGCCAATGGGAGCTGGGGGGACAGTATCTGCGGGTGAGAGCAGCATGCAGAGCCTCCTGCCCCTCCCTTCCTTCCCCCCCTTCCCCCCACACATAGGAGCCGGACCTGCTGGCCGCTTCCAGTCCCCAGCACGGTGCTAGGACAGGTAGGGACTAGCCTGCCTGCCTTAGCCCCGCTGACCAGGAGCCGCCAGAGCTAAGACCCCAAACCCAAGCTCTGAGGCCCCCAAAACCCAGAGCCCCCCCAAAACCCCATTCCTGACCCTACCCCAGAGCCCTCACCCCCAGTCCAGTACCCTTACCCCCCCTGCACCCAACCCTCTGCCCCAGCTCAGAGCCCCCTCCCATACCTGAACCCCTCATCCCCAGCTCCACCCCAGAGCCCACACCCCCACCCCAGAGCCCATACCCCCTCCCACACTCTAACCCCCTGCCTCAACTTGCAGCTCCCTACCACATTACGAATCTCTTGGCCCCACCCCCCAGCCTGGAGCCCCCTCTTGCACTCCAAACCCCTCATCCTCAGCCCAAAGCCCACACCCCCATCCAGAGCCCTCACCCCCTCCTGCACCCCAACTCCCTGCCCCAGCCCAGAGCCCCCTCCCACACTCTGAACCCCTCATTTCTGCCCCCCCATGAGCCCACACCCCCAGTTAGAGCCCTCACCTCCTCCTGCACCCCAACCTCTTCCCCCAGCCCAGTGAAAGTGAGGGAATGAGGGGGAGAGCAAGACACAGAGCGGGGGAATTTAGTGAGAAGGGGGCGGGGCCTCAGGGAAGGGAAGGGGCTAGGATGTTCAGATGTTAGAAAGTTGGCAATCCTACTTGCCAGCTCTGCTGATCAGTGCAGATAGCAGGTGAGCCACGGCTCCATCTCCTTTCCCCCTTTTATGGGTGGGTTGGGCCCCACGTATCACTAGCAGGGAGCAATCCCTACATGCAGGAGAGCAAAGGAACTACATTTGTGGCTGGGCTGCAATTGCAGCTGGCTCCTGTGTTGGGGATGCATGAGACTGAAGGCTCCTTGCTCCCTCCTCTGTTATCTTCTCCCTGCCTTACACATCCACGAGAACCAGCTATAGACTAGAGTCTGGTCCTGGGTGATACCGGATAAACAAAAATTCTAATACAGGCCAAGCAATATGTAAGTGAAGTGGATGATCCTTGTGCTTTCCTTGCTGGAGGAATCATCAGATTATGGTTTCTTTTCTGAGAATTACACCATTCCAGTATTAAAACTTCACATCACAGACACTAAGTAATGGCTTGCTGTTCCCATGGCAAGGTAGCTATCAATTAGTCAGAACAGAGATACAGTCTGCAGAAGAAAAGAGGAGCAGAATCAATGTTTCCATACATGATTAATGACCATTTCTTCTCCACCATATTCATATGAACATGTTAGTTTCCCCGACATTTTGGAAGAACAAAGAAGAGATGACTTCTTAGACTGAGTATCTAATAGGAAATGAAAGTTATCTGCCATAGAACACAATACTATTTTTTTCTAGCAAGTCTTTGCTAAATGGGCCTCAATCCTGCAAACACTTTTGCCCACACAACTTTACATGCATGAATAGTCCCAGTGAACTTAACAAATAAAGTGTACTTAAACATTTTAGGCATTCAAACCTCAGTTCAGCAAGGTAGATCAGCACATGCTTATAGCCTTGTCTACAAATAAAAGTTGTACCACTTTCACTATAACAATATAGTTAAAGTAATACAACACATCCCTCCTCTCACTCTCTCCCCCCCCCCCCATGGATGAAGTTATATAGGAATAAAGGTAAAGAGAAAGGGAATACGCTATATTTCTATAAGAAACCTTTATTCCATTATAACTTTGTCTACCCTAGGGTTGTACCAATTTAACTACTTTGACAGAAAATTCAGACCCCTTACCAAAATGGGAAAACAAACACAACCACCTGTGTGTAGACAAAACTAAGTGCATATTCAATGGGAAGTCACATTCTTAAAGTTAGGCACAAATTTCAGTATCTCGTTTAACTGGGGCCTTGGATCACCAGATTACATTTTGCATGAATAATCACTTTAATTTCTACTTCAGAAATAATTAAAACAAGATTGGAAATACAAAGGAACATACCTTTGCTCTGAAAATATTTCACATTTCACTGATGTTTATTCTTTATTTCAGATTATTATGGTGAGTGGGAATGAATTCTCCTAATACTATTTTGTTAGCGGAGTCATTGCAACAACCTGCCATATATCATCATTTGACTGGTATTCACTAGCATGGTAATCATGCTGTAATTATTAACTTCAAATACATATGTTCATTTCAAATTATCGCTTATTTATTTTGATAGATGAGGAAACATATCTCAGTGTGAGCAATAATTATACACCTGCTCACTCAGCCAGGTCTGACTGCAACCTACCTTATATTTTTAGTTTGTTTTGAATGCCACAAATATGGCAAAAGAAACATTAGATTTCATTGTTACTTTCATTTCCAGGAGTGTTGTCACTTCAAGTTATCACCCTGTAATTAATACAAAGATTATGATTTGAAAAGCTGATCACCTTTTTAGTCACTCTAGGGACTGAATTTATATTCATGTATAATTGAGAAATGTGAATCACATTTGGTAGTTCACAGTGATTTGTCCACTTCACACAAGCCACTATGTGCTAACTGGTTAATTTGCAACTTGCTTTATTTTTATCTCTGAATCTCTTTCACTAACAAAGCAAATTCTTGGTGAGATTCTTCTCTTGGATGTATAAACCAGATTATTGGTGAGATTCTTCACTTGGTTGAAAGAACATCATTTTTATTGCTTCTGTAACTCAGATGATCAATATTCTTTATATTTTAAAGACAATAAAATCAGGTCCTGAAGAAGAGCTCTGTAGAGCTCAAAGTTTGTCTTTCACCAACAGAAGATGGTCCACTGCCAGATATTACCCCAGCCACCTTCTCTCTCTCAAATCTTGGGATCAACAGGGCTACAACAAAATTGCAGAAAAAAAAAAATCTACTCCCATTTATACTTGTGCATCCTCAGTGGGATTGCATAAGTGAATGGAGATGAGCCAAAGAATGCAAAGTCATGGAAATCAAATCTATATACACAACCCCCAAACATGCCTATAGAGAATGCAAAACATATAGTCTATTTTCTTCATCTGTTCTAAAGTGTTTGATTTTGCAATTACAATTCTTTACTCTAAAACTATGGCAACGTCAGCTAATATATTATCAACATTTCTTCCGCTTTCACTTTTTAAAAACTTTCACTGATGCTGGTGCTCACAATTGACAACACAGTACATAGTACCAGCCTCAAATTACAGAAACAGATATTAGTAGGGCCCTACCAAATTCACGGTCCATTTTGGTCAATTTCACAGGCATAGGATTTTTTTAAATCATAATTTTCATGATTTCAGCTATTTAAATCTGAAATTTCACAGTGTCGGGGTCCTGACAAAAAGGGGGGGGGGAAATCACAAGATTATTGTAGGAAGGGTTGCGGTACTGCTACCCTTACTTCTGCGCTGCTGCTGCTGGTGGCGCTGCCTTCAGAGCTGGGCAGCCAGAGAGTGGCGGCTGCTGATTGAGAGCCCAATTCTCCAGGCAGCAGCGCAGAAGTAAGGGTGGCGTGGTATGGTATTGCCAGCCTTACTTCTGTGCTGCTGCTGGTGGGGCTCTGCCTTCAAAGCTGAGCACCCGGCTAACAGCCACCACTCTCCGGCTGCCCGTTCTGAAGGCAGCACAAAAGTAAGGGTGGAGATGCTGCGACCCCCATAAAACAACTATTAATGTAGAAAAACAAGACAAATTAGGGAGCCTGCTTATTAGCATTTTATCTGCCCTGGCCTTGGCACATCTAATCTGTTCCAAAAATTAAGCTTTATGTATATTTATCTTTATGCAAATTATGTGAAAATTATGCACATTCTCTGGTTCTAGCCTATACTGTCCCCTCCCTACAGTAAAATCCATAGGACAGGAACCAAGTGTTGAGAAAACTCCTTGGCGTTTACCTCACAGCTTTTCCAACAAATGCTCCCCTTAAAAGGAATGAGGTTTGGGGAGCTGCAATGAAGGCAGGGGAGCATCCAAAATAAAAGACAAATTATTGAAGGATATAAACTGTCAAAATGCCCCAGAATAGAGCCCTACAACACTGAAGAATACTTCTGAAAATTGTACAGACAATGTTACGAGAAAGATTTTTTTTCCCCCCTCAGTCCTACTCTTGGCAAACATCGGGTAATCTGTTTGGGGGGAAGAGGAAGAGATTTTCTTATCCTGTTATGACAAATAAGCAACACAGCCAGGAGCAGCTCTCAGAAAATAATAGAAGTTAAGACTGTACTTAATTCCCATGTCTATACCAACTAAAATGTCTTGAATTAGAGAGTTTCAAAATATGTCTGGTTTTACAAAATAATGAATAGCCACATCAGAGGGCCTGATTTGATCTCACTTATACCAGTTGCACGTCCATTGGTTTCAGTGGAGTTACTCCTGATTTAGACTGGCTTGAGAGCAAAGCATGACTCTGTCTTCATATCTCACCCAGTGGACTCTTTGCCTTAATAATCTGCAACACTGCTTAATTTCCCATGCTGCCTTGATGAAGATGTGCCAGGTTTTGTGCTCACATCCCATGCAATTCCGATTGGAGTCAGTGGAATTCTTCACAGAATGGGAGTGCAGAATTAGTTTGCCAAAATGAGTCAAGGCTGGTTTCTATCATATTTTATGCCAGGGATCTCAAACTCTAATCACCATGAGGGCCACATGAGGACTAGTACATTGGCGCGAGGACTGCATCACTGACACCTTTTCATATAAAGATACACGAGCCCCCCCCCCCCCCAGCCCTGCCCCCACTCCACCGCTTCCATGAGGCCCCACTCCTGCCCCCGCCTCTTCCCACCTCTTCCCCTCCCCCATTCCAACCCCTTCCCCAAAGTCCCCACCCTAACTCTGCCCCCTCCCTGCCCCTATTCCAACCCCTTTCCCAAATCCCTGCCCCTGCCCCGCCTCTTCTCTGCCTCCTCCCCTGAGCGTGCGGCTCCCCACTCCTTCCCCCTGGAAAGCGCTAAGCGCTGCCAAACAGCTGTTTGGTGGCGGGAAGTGCCTGGAGGTAGGTGGAGGAGCAGGGATGCAGCACGCTCGGGAGGAGGGGGGCGGCAGGTGAGGGGATCTTGGTGGCCGCAGGAAATAACTCCAGGGGCCGTTCGGCGGCAATTCGGCGGTGGGGCAGTCACTCCCTCTCGCAGGGAAGGACCTGCCACCGAATTGCTGCCATAGAATGAAGCGGCAGTAGAGCTGCCGCCGATCACCTTTTTATTTTTTGCTTGGCAGCAAAGACGCTAGAGCCGGCCCTGTTCGTTCACATGAAAAGGTTACCACATTGTCACTGTTATAAAAATATGGCCCTTAGCTCCTAATTTTAAGTATTTATGCACTAACGTTGCAGATAGGCACGGAGTAGGACTTTCAAAATCACCAATGCAAGTTAGACACCTCTCTCCCATCAACGCCAGTTTCATACCTGCTTTGGTGATTTTGTAAATTCTAATAGGCACCTGTCTGCCTTTTTGAGTTGCCTAAATCTGGCCACAAGTGAAAATGACATTACCATCTGAAAATCTAAAAAGCACACCTTGTAGTTTAAGGGGCCATAAAGGGCATGATAGGGCCCTTTCACTTTAGCTGCAGTTCTGATGTACTGTGACCACTGTTTATTCCACTAGTCATAATTGTCTCACTGTTACCTTCTTGTGCTCTCCCTGTCAGTTTGTGGTCTCTCATATACTTAGATTGGAGAGGCGCAAGTGGCGGAGCGGGAGTGGGGCCTCAGGTCGGGCGCCGGTGGCCCCTCCCCCCCACACACACTTTTCTCAGGAGCTTCCAGCGGCAGTGCTCCAAAGGTGGCAGGCCAGCGCAACCCCTAAGGGAGGTGCGCCGCATCCTGCATTTCTTGCCCTGTTTGTGGAGGCTTAGCCTTCCCATGCATCTTATACCCCTGCCCCTGGGCAGGTTTGATAGTTGGCTTTTTCCAACTACCTAATTTCAGATACTAGAACAGAGGATCATCTCAGCAGCAGACGCATACTGGTAGTGGAGGGCAATTTTGTAGCTATAGGCACCTTACAAGCACTATTATTTATAAAGAAGAATGCCTGCACTTGCCTCTCACAAGCAGAGCCAAGATTCTGATACATGAAGAGTAGAAGGGTGAGGTTGAAGCTGAATGTGTCAGATCACTTCACCTTGTACGGTCCCGTGAAATGTGTGTTACGTACTTACGCTCAACAATCTTTTCTAATTTGCATTTAAGTGTGACACACTGAGTAAGTTTCTCAGACCTGAACATGAACTGTGTAAACTTCTCTCTCACCCCAACAGAAGTTGGTTCTGTAAAAGATATTACCTCACCCACCTGGTGTCTCTAATATCCTGGGAGCAATATGGCTATACCACCATACATACAGCAATGGAAGATATTGAATTTTTCTGCCTAAAATGGAAAGTCAACAACATGAAGAAAAAGGAAGCAAAACTTCACAGCAATATCTATGTCCTAAGCACATGCAAGAAATAAATCTCCACCTGCAAAGGCAGGGTGACCAGATGTCCCGATTTTATAGGGACAGTCCCGATTTTTGGGTCTTTTTCTTATATAGGCTCTGTAGAGGAGCAGACTCACCCCTGCGGCGCCTCCTGCTGGTTACTTCCAGGAATTAGCTCATTCCAGCTCCGGAGCGCCCTCTGCAGGCTGGTGATCCGCCTGTCCTCTGGCCCCATGTCCCTCCCAGGACCCCGGTGCCCTTGTACCTGAGGTGCTGCCCCCTGGCAGTAACCCCTCAGTTTTGGCTACTGCTAGGGTGACCAGATCACAGGGATGAAATATCGGGACGCGGGGAGGGGCGGAAGGGGGCGGAGCAAAAAAAATGGCGGCAGAGCAAAAAAAAAATAAATAAAAAAGCAGTTTTGCAGGGGCGGGGGGCATTAGCAGGCCCCAGCCGCGCCGGGCGCACGTGCTGCCCACCCCAGGGCAAAAGCTGGCCCCGATGCAGAAGGGGCTAGGGATAAAGAGGGCATGGGGGGGGACAAGAAGCAAAGTCTGAGGCTGGCCGCGGCGCGGGCGTGCAAGGGGCCAGGGCTGGCACAGCCGAGCCACAGCAGCGGCCGGTCGCCCGAGGGGCTCCAGGCTGGGCAACGGGCAGGAGCCAGGGCTTTTCCCAGCCCTGCAGAGCCTCCCGCCCCCCAGCCCGCCGTGGGCACATGCGGCGCGTCCCGCCGCCGGCAGGGAGCCCCGCGCCTCTCCCGCTCGGCTGCGCTCCAGCGGCTCCTTCTCGGCGGGGCGAGCCGCTGGAGCGCAGCCAAGCAAGAGAGGCGCGGGGCTCCCTGGCAGCGGCGGGGAAGGTTATGGGGACCACGGCTGGCCCCTCGCCCCTGTCCGCCGGCCTCCCTGCCTGGGACAAGTCTCGCCCCCGCAGCCTCTCTTCGCCGCGTGACTCCGGCGGCCCACGCTGCCCACCCGGGCCAGAGCCAGCCCCGGCTGCTGCCTCCACAGCAGCGGCCGGTCTCCTGAGGGGCTCCCCGGGGCTCCAGGCTGGGCAACGGGCAGGAGCAAGGGCTTTTCCCAGCCCTGCAGAGCCTCCCGCCCCCCAGCCCGCCGTGGGCACATGCGGCGCGTCCCGCCACCGGCCGGCAGGGAGCCCCGTGCCTCTCCTGCTCGGCTGCGCTCCAGCGGCTCCTTCCCCGCGGGGCCGCGGCAACTTTCCCTTCCCCTCCCACGCTCCTAGTAGTTGCCCGACCCTCCTCCTAACCTCCTCCCTCCATGGAGAGATCCAATGGGGGAAGGAGGGGCCGGAGTCGGGGGGGGGGGGCGTGAGCGCCGGAGTGGAGGGCAAAATTGCTTTTTTGTCCAGTGTCCCGACCGAACATCGGTCGGGACGCAGGACAAAGAAGGAAATATCGGGACTGTCCCGATAAAATCGGGACGTCTGGTCACCCTAGCTACTGCCCAGTCTCCATCTAGCCCCCGTTCACTGGGGCAGACTGCAGTATCAGCCACTCATCATAGGCAAAGGGGTTTGGACTGGCTGCCTTTACCCATCCTCAGGCTGCCCCTCTGCAAGCCCAATACCTAGGTGGGCCTAAGATTAGGCCCTGCAGCCTGGGGAGTTGCTGGCCTAGGGCTTCCCAGCTCCTAAGGCCTTTCCCTGGGCCTGTCTCACTCTAGGTCCCCAGGTGAGTTCCTAAGTAGCCGGGCCTGTCTCCCTCTCCAGTCAGAGAGAGACTCTGTCTGCTTGAGCTCCTGGCTCAAGCCTATATAGGGCCAGCTGGGCCCCGATTGGGGCATGGCCCCAGCTGAGCCTGCTTCCTCCCAATCAGCCCAGGCGTCTTGCCCTTCCACAGCCCTCCTCCAGGGCTGTTTTAAACCCCTCAGGGCAGGAGCAGGTGTCCACCCCGCTACAGGCTTCTATTATCCCCTACCCCCGTCCCGATTTTTCACATTTGCTGTCTGGTCACCCTACACAGAGGTCTCACCATCTATAACCCTGTGAACACTACATACAATTCCAAATATGCTGAACAGCTCTTTAGACGGACTTCAGAAAAACTGAGGAACCACTTAGTGCACCTCATACTCCAGAAGAGACCACCTCAAACAAGAAATCATCTCATGCTCCCACATACAGGAAGAAGAAAAAAAAATTAAGAAAGTTACCTAGAAATCATGCAAGAAATCCGAAACAACTATCAAAAAACCTGATGACAACTATCCAACACTAAAATGGAACCAACTACAACTACTCCACAACTCACAGAACACTATCTCCAGGAGAAACCAAGGCACCAGTATCCACTACCTGGACTCTACATGACATCTGAAATCATCAATTTATCAAGACCACCCCTAACTGGAGCTGAATTAACTGTACGCTCTAAGGCAGTGGCTCTCAACCTTTCCAGACTCCTTTAAGGAATCTGATTCGTCTTGCATACCCCCAAGTTTCACCTCACTTTAAGACTACTTGCTTACAAAATCAGACAAAAAATACAAGTGTCACAGCACACGATTTCTGAAAAATGGCTTACATTCTCGTTTTTACCATTTAATTATAAAATAAATCAATTGGAATATAAATATTGTACTTAAACATTTCAGTGTATAGTATATAGAGTAGTATAAACCAGTCATTATCTGCATGAAATTTTAGTTTGTACTGATTTGGCTAGTGCTTTTTATGTAGCCTGTTGTAAAACTAGGCAATATCTAGATGAGTTAATGTACTCCCGGAAGATCTCTGAGTACCCCCAGGGGTATGTGTACCCCTGGTTGAGAACTACTGCTCTAAGGGACTGAACTTCTGCCCAGCATTTATAATGTTGTTAAATATATAAAAAAGTGGTTTTAATTTATAAGGGGGGTGGGGGTCGCACTCAAAGGCTTGCTATGCCCAAGAGCAGCCCCAGAGAGTGATCTAGTCCAAATGGGTTTTTTGGCTCCAGCACTAATTGCAGAATGACTTTCAAGAACTGAAATAAGAGCTTGACAATTTAATTCTGTATGAAAAATACAATCCATTAAATATGATCTGACGAGGACTTAATTACTTCTGTCTCTGTGTGGTTAGCACATTTTTTTTCTTTATATTGAATAATATTTGTGACAAATTCTGTGTAGGATTTGGAGAGGATTAACTAAAGCACAGTGACTATGTGCTGTGCCTGAAGAAATGAAAAGAGTGGTAATTTGCACCTAATCGACTAATCAAACACTGAGGCAGCTTAACCTGGTGGATTGGTCAGTAAGACAACTATACTGGAACCCAGTGATCGGACACAGGGGGCAGACCTACACTACAAATTTACACTGGTGCAGCTGCACTGATGCAGCTGTGCTGCTATAGTGTGTCTGGTGAAAATGCTCTGAGCCGACAGGAGAGAGCTCGCCTATTGGCTTAACTCCACATCCGCGAGAGGCAGTAGCTATATCGTCAGGAGAATCTCTCCCACTGACATAGCACTGTCTACATGGGGGGTTAAGCTCGGTATAACTATGCTGCTCAGAGGGGTGGATTTTTCACACCCCTGAATGATGTAGTTATACTAAAGTAAGTATATAGTGTAGACCAAGCTCAAGTCTGAGGTGGCAAGAGGATATACTGTTACAGAAGTGCAAATCTCAGTCTAATGGGAAATGATCTCTGGATTGTTCCTAATGGTCGCAAATGTCAGTGCAATAAGCAGTGGTTGGGCTTAAGGATTTTAAACAGAAGCCTCGAAAGGTGGCCCTATCAGCCTTACTTTACAAGTGCTAGCCCGGTGGAACCCAAACATTTTACCTTGAGCACGCCCCTTCCCCCTGCCCCTTAATTGGCAACTTAGGGTGACCCCCTCAATCAGGGCATGCTAACCACTGTTCTGCTGCCCTTTACTTGTACAAAAAGGATAAAACATTTCATTACCCCTGCACTCAAATACCAGAGCGATGAGTAACCCAAACCAGCCAGAATCAATCATTTTGGCAAAGCAGCTCCATATGCTGCGCACCTAGGCAGACTAGGCGAGTCTAGGGAAACACCGTCTGCTCCTGAAGTCTCTTCCTACAGCTCGTCACTAGATGTCAGAGGAGACCTCACTCAGATCCTGCTTACAGGAGTAAGTGCTTAATTATACCTTCCCCATTGGAAGGTGGTATAAGGGGAGATGGCACAGATAAATTACCAAATTAAGCTAAATCTTCTGAAGCCAGGTGTACATCATTTAAGTTTGTCCACAGAAAAGGTTTGCACTTTTAAAAACATTGCAACTATTGTGTATAGACAAGGTCAGAGCCTTAGGGCCTATTCTCTCCTCATTTACATGGATATAACTCCAGTGACTTCAGTGGAACTACTCATGATTTACTCTTGTGCTAAATGAAAGGAAAATCAGGTCCATAGATCCCAGCCCTGTGACCGTCAGCAGCTCATGACAAAAGATCAACAGTGTGCAGTTCTTAGGTTTTATCTAATATTTGGCTACACTTCCAGTTATTCAGTAATTACTAAAATTAGAAAATGTGCACACCGCTGGTTTATCACAGCTATCACTCCCCTGTCCTTTGGTACTCTTATCTGCTGCTTCTTTAGTGCAATGGTAGAACAGTTTGTAATTATCTCCAGCTGCAAACAAACCACAATGACAGTCACTCATCAATTAGCCTCCAACTTGTGACACAGGGAATAGTTCGTGGGCATGACCTTCAGTGCCATAACCACAGGCTTCCATTCAGTAAATTGAAAGGTGCACCTCCACTGGCTCCATTAACAAAGGGACCCTGTAAGCAGGTATATATATATATAAACACTGCCTCTTGCTCCAGAAGCTACATTGGTACCATAATCACAAATGCAATATAACTATTCTTACTGGAGCTATGTGAATTACCCATACTGAAACAAAAAATA
The DNA here is from genome assembly GCF_013100865.1 of Trachemys scripta elegans. NCBI lineage: Eukaryota > Metazoa > Chordata > Testudines > Emydidae > Trachemys > Trachemys scripta. The sequence goes on from NC_048299.1 coordinate 85,035,136, forward strand.
CCCTAGAAATAATTTGCTTCCTTTCTACCTCATAGAGCTTCTGTGGAAATATGCTGCTTCCTACAAGATGTTTTTTTTCCATCAGCAAAAATTTTGTCAAAGTTGGGCATAATACATTTATCTCCTGACTTGTCTAGATTCTGATGAAAATCCCAGTGCAGCTTCCTTCATGCATTTTCAAGTTTCAGGCTGAATTGTTTGGGTTTTACCATGAGATATATCTTCAGGATTCCCAATTGACTGAGCTGTTACCATGTAATCAAAAGGGTCGGTGAAAGCCATTTCAACACCTCAGGCCCATGTGGAAAGAACAAGGAGATAGGCAACCAAAATATACAAGAGAGAGAAGGTGGCCTGCAGTCTGCCAAAAAGGACCACTGGGCCTCTCCCCGCAAAAGGATAAAGTAAGTTTTGGAGTTATTGAAAGGAGGGGCTCTTGCAGAGCCTGCAATATAGAGGGGCATTGGGGGTGGAGAGGGAAGAGGAATGGAGGATTGTGGCCTCTGTACATTAGGATAAAATTTGATGCTCTCACAAAAACGAATCCCTTTGAACTTCCTGCATTACTATTTTTCTATGTATTTTTCCTAATTCTGAGGCTGGTTTGTAGTGTGCATCTTTATATTTTTTTGTAATGTTGAGACTGGTTTCCTGCGCAATTTTATACCTATTGTTGCTAAGTGGTGTACTACATGCTTGTATGCACAGATTGTCAACTTTTGAACAAAAAGTTTTAGCTGAAAAAAGACCTTTCACTGAAGAAAAAATAGTTTCACAAATACCTGTGGACTTCAATTTTTTTAATTTTCACAAAAAAATTATCAAAACCATAGTAATCAGTTTTCATTCAAAATTTTTACTTAAAAAATTGTGGGGAAACAAACATTCTAAAACGAGTGTTTCAAACCCTGAAAAATGGAAGTTACAAATTTTTAACAGGTTTTCCACAATGTATTTATTTAACTTTAACCAGCTCTACTTTTATACCTAGTTTTTCCTATTAAGAGTCAAATTTGCTGCATGCTCTTAATTGTCTGATTGGGTTGGCATGGTTATTTTATTTTATATCATCTTTGCAGTTCTAGAAATATATAGCAGCAATTATTTTAAAAGAAGAGGGTGGTTTTGTTGTTTTAGGTCATGTCTCCTTAAGAAATCTGAGTAGGCTCGACTTCAAGAGTATAAAATGTTCCACATTCTTTTAAGCCAGATATACAAAACCAAAAACACACCTCACTTTGTCTCCACTCTAGATGTTGTGAAGTTGACAAACAGTTCTATTCAGCAGCTACTTTATCTTTGCCTGACTGGTTAGGAGATGTCTTATTATTCCTTTTGCTTCCTATTATTTTAATTGTATATATTACATGTATGGTGTGGCACTGAAGCATCTGCGGTACCCTGCTGCTGCCAAATATTTCATTACATTTTCATTGCTAATTTTCAATTTTGGATCTGTATACAGTGCACAGGTCTGCAAAAAACACATTTTCTAATGCTTTGGCTACTCATTCAATGCAGCAGGAGGAGATCTTGCTTGGCTACATCAGGTAACCTGTCTAGCTTTCCTGACGCTGCCCTTGTACTAGGGGCATGAACCTGCTCACATCTGCACTGGCACCTTTCCACAAATGATCTCAGAGTTGGGAACCAAGATACAGGGCTAAGTGTACGATGTTGCTGATGCTCTTGAGCTACACCTATATTGGTGTGTGTCCTATACATGGCCCAAGAACACAGAGAACTTCCTTCCACACTGTGTATTTAGCACTCCATCATAAGCCCTACCCCTCATCCAAAATACCACCACCATTATCTTTACCCATAGTTTCCTCTCTTCAATCACAAAAGAGATTGGAGGAGAAATCTTGACCCCATTTAAGTCAATGTGACTTTTGCCATAAACTTCAATAGGGCCAGGATTTCACCCAGTGTGTTTTATATAAAACTAATTCATTTATAGTCCATTTCTCTCACCGTCTCCCACATTTTTCTCTTCCCAATAAAACATATTATTTATATATTATATATATTTTTAAAGAAGATGGCTGCTGCCAAACTGCTGATTCTACTTGAAAGTGTGGCTATCTGAAATTAAGTGAAATTGTCTTTCTGTACTTTTAGATGATTCTATGTGATCCTAGTATCAACTGCCTTAAAAATCTCACAATAAAGACAGACTAAGGGCTTGAAATCACTCAAAATGGAACAGAAAAATGGTATGTAATTCTGTGAAAAAAATTCTCATTTTCCTCACTGCTCTAACTGTTCTTTTATGAGGATAGCTGGCCAAATATTACTCTCAGTGATTCTGGATTTATAACAGTTTATTCCACTAACTCTGAATTCACACTGTTAAAATGAAGAGCAAATTTGGCCCCATATGTGAAGCTATCTCTGGGCACATATACAGATTCCTGGAATCTATACAACCACTGGATACACAGAGATGCCATGCAATTTGACTCTACACTGTCCAGAGAAAAGATCACCAGCTGAGTTCACATTAATCAAATTATTGTATTTGTGAGAAACAGGGCCAGCTCCAGGGTTTTGGCCGCGCCAAGCAGCCAAAAACAAACAAAAAAAAGCCGCGATCGCGATCTGCGGCAGCAATTCAGCGGGAGGGACTGTCTGCCGAATTGCCGCCGAATACCTGGACGTGCCGCCCCTCTCCGGAGCCGCCCCCCCAAGCACCTGCTTGAGAAGCTGGTGCCTGGAGCCGGCCCTGGTGAGAAACAAAGTCATCACATTTTGCACATCAGGTCAAGTGACAAATTCTGAAGAGTCACCCAAAGGTTAAAAAAGAAAGCGTGCTTATCATGTCTATCACTTTAACCACTCATTTCGACAGTAGAAAGGTGTATTTGACAATTTTCCATGCGGCAGGACACAGAATTTTAAAAATAGAATTCTCCATTTAAATCAATATAAATGGGGAGTTTTGCTTAAAAACTGACAGCACATGACCCAGTATCTTTTTCTGAGAAAATATTTGTTAAACAATATATTTTTTGAAATGACATGAAGCTTAGTGGGTCTTCAGGAAATAGGTTTGTGCAGAAGTAACAAGCAGTCACCTAAGTTAACAAGCTTCGATGGAAGGCAGATAAAAGCACCTGACAGATACAGGAAGTGATCTCAGAATTACTGCTAGATTGTAACACTGCACTGATTTTGCTATGGCTGACACCCAAATTGTGAAACTTAATAAACATCCACTTTAGGACATGCCCCAATCAAAAGTTCTTTCCGTTTTTTTATGGACTGATTCGCAGCTATTCCCCTCCTCACCCCCGCATCCTAGAAATAATTTGTTCAGACACATTTAAATTAGATTCAATAAATTGCACTATTTCCACTAGATTCTACTTTTCAATCTTAATATGAGCTGTGAACTCAGTGCCAATTTCCTTGGATGACTGGGAGATGAAGCTTGCATTTTAATAGACTTCTCTATGGAAGATTCCATTCACAAAATATGCAGTTTACACACATTTAACTTTTCTCTGGCTGTTTTGAAACACAGATGGGTAATTTCTCTAGAGAAAAATCCCACTCTTGGATTTGCACTGCAGACCTCTACTGCATATTGATGTCAGTGGGAGTTCCATGCGGCATTTGACTGAGGCAATGCAATAAAGAACTGCAGTGCAGATCAGGAATTTGCTCTCAGGGTGGTGACTTAGCTACACAACTCCCATAACTGTCAATGATAGTTGTGTAAGTCCTGGCACACCGTTCTGAAAGTGAACCCTTGAGAATCACATGCAATCAGTTTAAGCAATTGGGAACATCTAGCAATTTGTTTTGCTACTGCTACAAATTGCATTAAATACACGACGGTGTGACAAATTTGAATTGGCTTTTACACCAAGTCAAGAGAGTAAAACAAAGGTTAGAAAAAAATGCCTAGTACAGTCATTACCCACCTCAGTGCAAAACTCAGGACCATTTACTACACTGATGTCCATGAGAGTTCCACGCATGACATGAGAGCAGTTCAGTAATCTACTGGCCTTCTCCTATTATGTCATGATAACGCAGTTACTCGGGATATACCACATGACATAAGAAAGGATGATGAGAAGCACAACTCCCTCCTTTGTGTGCTATAGAGGAACTTTACAAAACTATACAAACCTTGAATGACACTGAAATCAATCAAAGTTAGGAGCCTAAATATCTTTGAGGATCTAAGCCAAAAACTGCATTACAATACGTTGTTTCCAACCCCAGCCTGTAAAAAGAACTGCACTTTTTGGCTCTACTCTACAGCTATAGTTGGATCACCATTATGTTAGTGAAAGAACACACAAGTAGTTGAAGCACAAGGTAATTATAGACTCAAGTCCTCAACACAGAGTTTTCATGCAAGTCAATAGGCACTCCTCAGCTAGAGAGCTTGCAGCATAAGACCCAATACATCTGAATTAATATTACAGTCACCAACATCGTTAATGACGTAGCAAGAAACTCATGCAGGTTTATTAGATTTGTAATAACATTAAACAAAGAATATAAACATTTCAGTCTAGGAACTATACTTAGAAACAATGGGTCAGAGCCCTAGCTGAGGTAAATCAACACAGCAATAACTCAACAGACTTCACTAGAGCTGATTTATAATCAGCTGAGCTTCTGGCCACTGTATTTACATTAACATTTTCTATAATTACTATACTAAAGTATTGCTGACATTTTGGATAATCAGATTATTAGCAGCATTAAAAACAATCCAGGAAATGGAGTAGCCTCAAAAGGGATGTACAGTAATAAAAATCCAATTTCATCAACTTTTCATCTTCAGATTGAGTTTGAACATTACTCTAGCAACCATATTAGAAGTTAGAGCAGAGTTCATTATAATTGGTACAAGGAGTTGGATAGGATAAAAAAAACATATTTTAGACTCAGACTGCAGATATTATTGGTGACACAGTTATATGAAAAAGTTACCCTTGTGTTTGAAAGTGCTTGAGAAACATAAAATGTTCAGTTATCTTTATCTTTGAAATCGCAGCTGCTTGCAGAGAGCCACTCATATAGCAGGGAGGAAAATAAACTTTGTTTTAAAATTAAACAAAAATTGACTTTCTTTAGTAGCATACGTATAACAATCCCAGTTGGTTGACAAAGTTTGAACCCAGAACCTAAAGGCATGATCCTTTATTGTTTTAACGAAGGGATTAACTGCTCTAGGCGGCAGCTAGAGTAGACTCTTATCCTCATATGTGGACCAGCTATTAGGAGGGGAAATAAAGACCCACATTCCCTAGTGTGGGTTATATATGTACTACATTCTATAAAAGATACAAATAATCTTAGGAAAGTTTAGATTTGGATCCAAATTCTGACCTAAACTCCTCACTTCTCAGGTCCATCTTCAAACCTAAAAGTATGAAGTATATGATTTTTTTTTTTGCCAGAAAAAGAGCAGTTTGGCATAGGACCCTGGTTTTAGATATACACTCTGTCAATGTATGGCTTTTAGATGGAAAGAAAGTGAAACGTGATTGTTAAAATAGAGTTGTACTGTCAGCATTTAAGTTCATTCAAAACCCAAACTCCAGGAATGGGCAGAGTTTGGAAATGAAATCTAAAAAAAAGTTTCTATGAACAACTGCAAACTAAAGCGGTTTACTGCACTATATTTGATATCCACAGAAGTTGTATGCTCAGAGTATGATAGCTTTCTAAATGAGTATTCCATAAAACAGTTTCTAAGAATTGCAAGCAGGTAGTTTACATGAACATTCCAGCTACGGTACAGATGCTATCAAATTATGTGGGTCCATTGTATTGGTGACTCACAGTACCATTACTTACATAAGCCTTGCTATAGGCCCCAAAATTCATTAGAATAAAATAGTTGGGGCTAAATGCTCCCATTTCTTAGTGCTTTAGCACTCCATATATTATTGAGATGGTGCACGAGTTTAGCATAGGCACAGCCCTCAGCTAATGTTTTGGACTTATTTTTGTTGTTCACACAGAAAGGTTTCGGTTTCTTGTCTGAGCCTCGTGGAATTTCATATTCTAATCTTTACTAAATTAGATTTTAGGTTATTCTCTATATCTCCTAGGGGGAAAAAAGTCACAGCATAAAATATATATATATATATATATGAGAGGTCTACTGTCCATTACTACTATCTGGATATTTAAAATCATTTAAAATAATATACTTTATATGGTATATGGACAGGTTTTATACAGACTTCCATTTTCTGATGTCTCCTTTGAGTTCCTCTGTTACTCAAATTTAAGCAATAAAAAAAAAAATCTGCAATATTGATCTATGATACTCTAGCTTCTGGCAAGGTGTAAGAAAACCTACATCCTAGTTGCTTCAAAAGTGAAGGTTACAACGGTCTTAATATTCAATAGTGTAAAATAACTCCATAAGATTTTTAATAATACTTAGCTCTTTGTTTACATCAATAGATCTTAATGCACTTTAGAAGGGAGATCAGTATCCTTATCCCCCTTTTTAAAAAAACAGGTGGGGAAACTGAGGCACAGAGCTGAAGTGACTTGCCCAAGATCGCCTTGCAGCCAGTGGCAGTTCGCCTGAGTTCCAGTCCTGGACACTATTCACTAGGCACACTGCAACTCATTTCCTCTTAAAAATGAAATACCATTACACTGGCACAGGAGAAAAATATCAGTTTTCTATATTTGCTGTGAGCACAATGGTTTGGCTCAGTAGCTGTATATTACAATGAGCCCAGAAACAGAAAAGCCACCAACCCACTGAAAGTATCCTATTGTTGTACATAGTAACCTCAGACACCTTATTTGCAGTCTCATGTTTGGGGTGACTCACACTGGGCTCCTTTCTTAACAAGGCATGTGTGGAATGTTGTGTGTATGAGCTCAACATAAAATATGTGGCTAACAGGGATTGTGGGGCAACCCAATTCTGCATTAGTGAGAGTGCTGCTACAAAGCTGCCAAGCTGTTACTGCCTGGTAGCAGGGACAATGACTAATAAGAGAGCACGTAGCTAAATGTCGCATTAACTTCACACTTAAGGAGAAGGATCACACTTAATCTCATCTCTATCTCACACACACACTTGTTTACTCTACATATGCAAGTAAGGGAATGGGTATGCAGGGTCTTAAGAAATACTACTGAGTTCAGGGGAGGTGCCTAGGTATTAATCTAGTTTGCGTCCATACATAGTTCTCCCAGCCCCCATGCCAGAGCATAACAGCTGAGTGATGTGCAGGATTGGTGGATCAAATCTGTTGTATAATTGTACAAGACCCCATGCCTAGACTTAAAAGTATAATGGTATAGTAGCCCTCCTGCTGTTTGGTGTGCCTATACCAGTGCTTAATTTGCACTGGGGCTTGCCAGGGCCAAGTCTCAGCACCTCTGGGCTTCCCACATCAGTTTGTTTGAGCCCCGGAACCTCCTTCATTACAAATTAGCACTGGGCAAAACTAACATTTGCCAGTTGACCACCAGATACATCGGTAAATTTTCTTACTGTGACAGGATATCCTACCCATACAGGCAGCCTGGCTGGAGTCAAGCAGGTAGGACTAAGTCCCACAAATCCCTCCTGCACCCCAAACCTCTCATCCCCTGCCCACACTCCCAGCCGGAACCTCCTCCCCTTCCCGCACCCCTGCTCCAGTCCTGATCCCCCTCCCGCCCTACGAACCCCTCCGTCCCAGCCCAGAGCACCCTCCTACACCCCAAACTCCTCATCCCCAGCCCCACCCCAGAGCCCGCACCCCTTCCCGCACCCTAAAACCAATTTAGTGAACATTCATGGCCCACCATATATTTTCTATTCCCTGATGTGGCCCTCGGGCCAATCAGTTTGCCCACCCCTGGTCCAGGTGCTAGCTGACTGTGGTTATAGGGAGGAAGAGGCTCAGCAATAGGGTAGAGAAGAAAGTCTAGGAGAAAGGCTTTGGCTGGCCCCTGAAGCAGGAAGGGTTTTTTGGGTTTTTGTTTTTTAAGGTTTGGACCTTGCTTATCTCCCACAAGGAGGAGGAAGCAATAGAATTCTTGTTTCTGTTTTGGAAGTGGGCTTACTCAATACACTAGGGAGGGAGAGCTTGGTCTGCGATACCCCCGCTCCATCTGAATTTATCATCAACATAGGCCTTTTGAGGTGTACGATACAGTGACAATAACACTGGGCTTTCCTTATCAATAATTCATCTACCATATAAAAACAAGTGTACAATGACAAAAGAAGAGAAGGCCACTTTTTCAACAAGGAAAAAAAAACCCACCTCATGGACTTCGGGGCATGTGCTAAGAACTAGGGTGCAACCTTTGAACAGTAATTGCTGTAAAATCCTCTCCTCTCATCACTCCCACTCTGAATCATCAAACTTCAATTTACCATGGAGCAAGTGCATAGTTTTTAAAATGTGTCACACACATCCAGAAGAGAATTAAAATAGGAGGGAAGGAAGCCGGAATGATTTGGGAGCCTTTCCTCTAGGAATACAAAATTTTCCTTCTTGGTTCATCATAATGAACATCAATAATTAACAGGAATAAACAGCAGGTTTGTGTAAAACAGAGATAAATGTAGGTGCAGTGCAAATAATACACCTGAGAATGAGCCAGAGTTGAGAGAGATGCCCATCATGATGATTTTTAAGGATATTTTGGTTCAATGAACATTTAGTGAGACCTGGGTATCCTTTAAAGGGATATAAAAACATTACGAGAAAATGCTTGGCTTTCATGTTTTAAACACCAATCACTAAGCTAATTTAAAATACTACTCATCCAGGTGGCAATCCCCTACAGTACAGCAAAAACAAATTAATTTAAGAAAAATCCTTAAGTGGTTGGCTTGGCATTCCAAGTTTTCTTATGTGACACTATGAAGCAGTAATGCAATTTGGTGACTTAGTTCACTGCAGACCGTACTTTGGAAACTCAGGCAACAAATTCTTTGTACATAAAATACTTCCCCAACTTTTATGCAATATTGCATAAGAAAATTCAGAGCTGTTATCTATTGTTTCTTTGCACTCTCTAGTGGAGTCTTGCGTCACTAAAATGACCACTTTGGTAATCTCTTAATGAAGCTATGCCTGCAACAGTATGCTAAACTATGTTGTGAATCACAAGTTACTACCTGCTGCACTTGAAGTAGTAATAAGAATTGCAAATGGACAATGATTACCATTAACATAATTAACACTTTCACTGTTGGGTTGCTCATAATGGAAACAGCAGATAATTCGCAGATGTGAATGTGAGACCTTGAATTCCCACCAGCCCAAAACTGCTTCACAAGTCACTCCCAGGAATGACTGTTTCTAGAAATACCAAAGTGACAGATAAAGACAACAAGTACTCGAGTGAGGAAGATCTCAGCAGCACTGGAAAAAAGCTACTATGGTGCAAGTGATACAAGTGTGCCAGGACTCACAATATTATGGGCCCAGCAGAGGCTGCCCCCTCTGCTGGGGGCAATAGAAGACTATTGCCCCCAGCTAGGCTACCAGCAAAGTGCTCCTGTCCCTTCCCCAGGGACCTGAGGAGCAGGAAGCAGCCCCCAGCTGGCCAGGCTGCAGGGGAAGTGCTTGTGCCCCTCTCCAGGGGCTTTGAAGAGTGAAAAGCGCTCCCACCTCATCCCCAGCCACTCCCTGTCCCTGGCATGGGTACAAGTGCAGCCACAAAGCTCAGGCACTGAGCTGTTTGGGACAGCTCTTAGTGGCACTGCCAAAGCTGTTGGGGCTGAAGCTCCTACGGGCCCTGCCCCAGCTGCCATGACCCTGGACTCTCACTGCAGCTGTACTTCAACAGTGAGGAGCTCCTCCAGAAAGTACAGGCTGGGATGGGAGGAGGTGTGGAGGACCCAGGTCCCTTTGTGGTTGAACTGAGCAACTCCAGGGGAAGGGTTGCGGTGAGGGATGGGGAGCAGGTCTCCAGACCTGGGAGAAGGACCCCTAACCTATTGTTGTACCAGGGCCGTCTGAGGTCTTGTTATGCCACTGAAAAAAGCCTTATAAGCATTGTCCAAAGTTCCTGTGCATCAAGCTGCAAGCACTGTCCAATATATTTCATACACTGCTATACACACATACATTCAAGGAGAAGGTGATCATTGGACCCAAACGGTATAAAACTACATAAAAATTAAGATCCAAAATAGCCATGTATTTTCATGTTCATAGCCAGTTGTGAAGCAAAATCAAGCTACAGCACTTGCTAATTTTCCATGTTACATAACAATGAGCACTGCACATGAGACAACACGGGATCAAGTGTCAGAGGTGTAGTTGGAATTTTATGCTGCTGTATGTATATAATTACATGAAAGATAGTAGCAATCATAAGGAAATGTGACTCATCTGACATAGGAGAGACGCTTTCTTTTAACTACACTAGAAAGGGATGGTATGACCATATATTGCTCTCAGTTCGCTAACATTGGTGAGTCAAAAATAGTGAGAGAGTTCATGTATTTTATTGTTTCTAAAAGTGACCTTATAATAAAAGGCCAGCTCCTGCTCCCATCAAAGTAAATGGGAATCTTGCCTTTGACTCCAATGGGAGTTGGAATGTTAATAACAACCTGACATTCTCTTCCATAAATACCTGTGTTAAAGCCACCAACCTTCTAGTCAAGGGCAGCTAGACTGAACAACTGTGGTAGCACATTTACTCCCCTAGATGGCAAGAGAGGTGGGATGAAGCCTTCTCTCCCCTAGGGGTCACCACTTGGTGTGTTGTGGGCAACAAGACAAGAGGAAAAGAGAGTTTCATATTTGCCAGGTACCCATCAGCCACCAGACACACTGGACCCACTCAGTAACATCATAAGAGCTCCCTCCATAAAGAGAAACCTGATGAATCACAAACAAGAGCGAGCCCTACAAGGTGCTGATGCCTATTGACAGGTGCTGAGCCCCTTGAAGGATTGGTTTTAACCCACAAAATTAATTCAGCAAAATTTCTACTGAACATATAATATGGCACAGTAATTTGTGGTAAAAAATGCTGCATATACTACAACACACCAATAAATATAAAATATCAGAAATACATATTAATTCTTATTAGGCTTCCGTTACTTCCACTTTGTGTCATGACCATGATATTTTCATAGTAGATTTGGCATATATCTCGTCATCACATTGTGAAGGAGAACACTTCAACCTCCCTGGCCACACAATAGCAGATGTAAAGGTAGCCATCTTACAACAAAAAAACTTCAGGACCAGACTCCAAAGAGAAACTGCTGAGCTTCAGTTCACTTGCAAATTTGACACCATCCGATCAGGATTAAACAAAGACTGTGAATGGCTAGCCAACTACAGAAGCAGTTTCTCCTCCCTTGGTGTTCACACTTCAACTGCTAGCAGAGGACCTCACCCTTCCTGATTGAACTAACCTCGTTATCTCCAAACTGATTCTTGCCAGCATATTTATACCTGCCCCTGGAAATTTCCATTACATGCATCCGACGAAGTGGGCATTCACCCACGAAAAGCTTATGCTCCAATACATCTGTTAGTCTTAAAGGTGCCACAGGGCTCTCTGTTGCTTTTTATTGTTCTCATTGTATCTCTATCTTCACTACACCTTTGAAACAACTCAATGGCAAATAAATAAAATATATAATTATTACCTACCTGCCCCATGCCCCACTCTAAGTGCAGCTTGGTAATAATCAAAATTTCCTGTCCATCCAATAAATTTATTAGATGAAGTCCTGGGTGCATTGAAGTCAATAGGAGTTGTCACTGACTTCAATAGGACTAGGATTTTATCCACTATCTTTATGTTTTCAACGCTGTAGTCACTCACAGGTATATTTAGCACCAAACCTTCACTTCTGCTTAACAGAAAGCACGTGTGAATATATCAAACGATCCTGGAAAGATTGCATTGCCGTTACCATTTCATGGAATATTTTCCCCTGAGATCTTAAACAGAATTCAAAAATTATATTTTACTTTTAATATATTTTAATTTTCTTTATTTTCTGTCTTCTTTAACATAGGAAGTGCAATGGACCACATTATTTTCAGTGTCATGGATTACATTTGCACTCTCTTGGTATAACTAAACAGATAGATACATTATGCTTCATACTAACAATTTGTTTGGATTTAATTTTATGATAGTTTAAACAGCACACCACATGGTAAAGTAACTACCTACAGATACAAATGATACCAGGGTTGTTCTGACATTTGTAAAACCATTTACACAACATTAGGAGAGCTGTGTAACTGAATTGCATTCTCCAATTTATCTGTTCCTCCTATTATTCTATCTGGGATCATACATACACTAAGAACCACCCCACTCATATAATCAGATTGCACCATTTGAGAAGCAGTAACACTTTAAAAAAGAAATAGTTGGAATAATATGGATTACAGAAGTGTAAAGGTTGCTCTTGACCATGATTTCTTAATGAAAGCTTTTGAGTGAGACAGAGAGATTTATATTTGGGGGTCTTGATTTGACAATTGATTTCTAAATATCAGAGAAAGATAAAATTAGGCTAAACTTTGTTTAATTAAAAAAAAAAAATCACAACAACTTCATCATAAAAAGCAGCTCCAGATTCTGAAATATGCAGCACTGCTCACTGCCTCACTACAAAATTCAAGCACGGAAAACCTGACATGAATGCACAGCAAGGGATTTTTTGAGATACCAGGCAATGCTCACAAGGTGTCTGAGATCAGTACCTGGGCAAAGGGCTTTAACAGGCACACTAAAAAATAGTGTCACTATACCAAGTCTGATATCAGTTTATACCCTAGAGTATAATTAAAACCACAGAGTTTGCCACAGAGACATCTGTGCAAACAGGAAATGCTTTTGGTGTGGAGCAATATGTAATATAAAAGAGAGAATAGTTTAAAAACAAAGCCTCCAAAAGAAAAATAAACACTGCTAGGTATTGCTGTGCATTTGGCACTCAGATTTTGAAACTTCTATCAAATATCTACCTCACAGGTACAGCTTTTCTATTTTAATTCATTTGTTTGGGGAAACTATAGTCAACAAAAGATGCTTCAAAGAAACACTTGCCAAATGAACACTCACGTGACTAAGCAAGTTGGAAGGAAGTAAAATACTGTAAGTATCTCACATTTATGACAGCATAAGTCACCTTCACACAATCCCCTTTTCAGGAATCATCCTCCTTGACAAAAATACATTAATGCCATATAGTTCTCAAGACTTCAGATCAACAGACAAAAGACTCAGTTTGCCCCTATATCAGTACAGGATTTTATCTGCCTGTAAAGTGCAGGGCTTCGTCAGTACAATAGATTCACATGAAACAATACCAACCTTCAAAGATCATTTCATGTAACAAACTCTCTCAACAGAATGTTGACTCTCTACTGCATTATATCTGTCTAGCCTATAATCTTGTAATGAGGTCTGAGAAATGAAAGTCAGCAATCCGAACAGCATTACTTATGACCCTCTTTCTTCAATCCTGTTCAGTACAAAGACACGCCACATAGCAGAAGGCACCACTATATTGACTTATTTAATCAAATCCACAGTACAGTTGCCTAACTTAAAAGAAACCTAATTAAGGAAAAGCAAAATGTGTTCATGTCCATCAAACCTGAAAGATGTTTTCACTAATGCTTCTGGACTGTCCACTGGCGGTAACTCATCTGCTAAGATTTCCTCTGGAGTCCTAGGATCATGAATGATGGTTGGCTTCTGCCTTTCTTTGAGATTATCGGTAAGCCCACCAATAATGGTGTTCCATACGCAGTTTTGTGACTTTGACCCTAGAGAGAGAGAGAGAGAGAAAATTAATTCATCAGCGTGCTAACCTGTTTTCTCAGCACTCTGGAGAAAGAAACATAGCAAATTATGTCTTTACCATTGGGTGTCTAGAATTTGGAGCTGTACCTACAGACTTAAGTCCAAAATGGAAATAAACACTAACATTCAGGATATCATTTTCAAATCCTAACCTACATTGTCCTCTTTGATTAAAGATTTATTTACAAAACAAAAATAATTGTCAGTAGAAAGTATTCTTCCATTATTCTTCACATTCAAGCTACAACTGATCATGTAATGGGAACATGATTGTGTTTAAGCCAGACAGCTAACAACCAAGTTAAGTGTCAGCTCAACACAAGATATTGGCTTCTAATTATTTCTTCACTACAATTAGTTATCTTGTTTTTAATTTATTAAGATTAGATTATAGACCAAAAATGTGTCTGTCTGAGGGACTAGAGCTGGTTGAAAAATGGATTTCTTTTCATGGAAAATTTTGATTTTTTTCAATGGCAATTCAAATACAAAAGTGTGTGAGAAAAATCAAAATATTCAATTTGGAAAGGCTGCTGTGATGCCTCATGGCAGGTCTGATTCCTCATGATCCCACCCTTCTCTATAGGCAAGGATCTGTGGTTTGACTACATCTCACATGATGCATCGTGTTCCCCCCCCCACACACACACACACACACACACACACCTTAGAGAGGGAAGGTAATGAATTGTGGCAGTCCCTCACCATGATGAATCATGGAAGTTGCCATCTGGCCTGGGAGTCCATTCCACAGAGGAGAATGGAGATATGTAGCTACCGAACTTCAACTCCTATGAGGCATTGCAGCAGTATTTCCAAACCAAAATATTTTGGTTTCCAAGAGTTCAGTTTTTTCAATAAAAACAGAAATTGCCCACAGAGAAAAAGACACTTTGTGAAAAATTTGTTTAGTTGAAAACCCTATTTTCTGTCAAAAAGCATTCTGACCGGCCCTTTGAGGGACATTTTAAATATGTATGTTGATCTTCAGGAAAAAAGAAAAGGTTTATTACTAGATCTATCACTAATCAATCTTCGTGTGACCAGAATATCTCAGAGTTGAGAACACAGGCATCACCCAAGATTCTCAACACACATTTGTAAACTATACACCTACTTCACTGCCATCTAAAACTCTAAAAAGCCATATGCTTGGCTTAAGGGGTTATGTGACTTTTCTCTCACCCTTACAGTTCTTATCAATAACCAAAGTACATGTGAAAATCCCCAGATGTCAAGAGAAAAATGTGGCATACACTGAAGCAGCTAACCTAGATGTTTAGAGGAATGTTCTCACTTAAATGCATTTTGATTAGAGCTGGACAGAAAATATTTTTTCACAAAAGTTTCATGAAACATTTTTGTCAAAATTCCTTTTTGATGAAAATTTTACATTCAGCTCCTATGCTGCCATATGGCCAATGGCAACATTCCTACACCCTCTCCACAGTGCACAGAATGCCAAATCAGGTAACGAAGCACCTAAATTCAAATCCCCGACTTGCTACAATTAGGCCTTTTAGTAAAAAAAATTTTTAAAGTGAAAATATTGTGAAATTCCACCACCTCTCAACAATAAATAAAATCTGTAATGGCAACAGTGTTCTGCAAAAAAGTTTAGTTATTTTTAAAAAGGCCATTTTTCAACAACAAAAACTTCTATATGAAAAATTTCCGGGAGCACTATTCGTTACACATAGCATCTGCTTTTTAAAACAATATAATTTGATCATCTCTTCCATCTCCAGGATTTGCCAGTTTCTTTCACCAACATGAAAGTCACATGAAGACATTTTTTTAAAAAAAGAAAAGAAAAAAAAGAAAAGACTTCAAGGGACAGTATTTCCCTACATCAGGTCTTGCAACTTAAAAAAATAATTACAGTAAAATAAAAAATAAACATGGACAAAACTATGGATGAGATCTTCAAAAATGCCCACATGACTTGTGCTTCTAACTCACTTCAGCACTTTTGAAAATCTGATCTCTACTACCACGCCAAACGCCTGCTACATGCCAAGTTTCAGACAGCATAGAATGCTTATGGTTTAATTAGCAGACGCAAGAAGAGTGGTTTATAACTGAAATTAGCTATAGTAGTGCCAACAGGCATCACACTATAATGATGTAGCATTAGCCCTACTAGCATAAAAAGATAACCCCCTCTTCAGAATAACAAACCTGCTTCTGGTCTTGCTCCAGAGGCTTGTAACTACATGCAAAATTCAATTGGGAGAAATGGGGTACATACTAAAGTTAGTGACTCACTTTTATACAGCACTGCTTTTGTAAGTTTCCAAGCATTCCTCTGCCATTCAGAAGCAAACTGTCCAGTAGCACTGACTAAAAAGCACATGACAGAACTAACAGTTCTTAATTAGTCCTGACTGTCTGTCACTTTAATACATAAAGTGGGCAGTAAAAGATTGAATAAAGCACTCTTGCCACCCTACCTCCTGAGAGAATGTCACAGGGAAATATAGCATTAATATTAATGGCATCTGTTCCTGTATACAGAGGATGACAGTTATGCTTTGTCATTATTTGTCTTATCAAAGATGTATGCTGTTTTCACACCGGAAAAGTGATATACAGGCTTGGTCTGTGGCCAACTAATTCAGAAAATATGAGCCGGACAGGAAGAACAACCTCCCTCCTCCCTCTCCCCTCAGTCTTTGGCTCAGATTTGTCAGTTTACCTAGATCTCCCTGACCCACATGTTTCTCAGTCAGCAGCCCATACAGCTTCCTAGGATATAATCTAGTTAAGGCTGGCACAATATCCTTTGTGATCATGGTTGCTTGGGGCGGGGGTGGGGGAGAAAGAAAAGGGGGAGCCAGAATCAGGGATGTGTGTCAGGCACTCGCTGAGAAAATAAGTTTGGACCTCTTCTCTCTGAAAATTCTTCCTCATCCAAGTCTCAGCTCCTGACCATCCCATGCTATCCTCTCAAGAGGAAAAAGGATTACGTCTATTATAAGCTCTTTGGGACAGAGACTGCCTTTTTGTTCTGTGCCTGTACAACGCAAAGCACAATGAGGTCCTGGGTGGTTAGGCACCTAACTACCTCGATTGTCAATGGGTATTAAGTGTCTAATTGCCATCTGTGCCTAAAGTCACCTCAAGGCAGATGCAGAGCCTGGAATAAAACCCAGGTGTCCTGAATCCCAGTCCAGTGCTCTATCCACTAGATCACACTGCCCCTCAAACCTGCCTAGCCTACTATGTGCTCTCCCTAAATCACCTATCTCTAGTACTGGGTTTCGCAGGTCTCAAATCCAACTGTTTGCATGAACAAAGTTTGGATCATATTATTATTTGGCCTGCAGTCCCTTCTCTCCTACCTCAGCCTGCAGAAACTTCGGTGTTGGATTTATGACATCACAAATCACTATTATAGTAATCTGGTAGAACATGGAAAATAACAGCTTAACCAATGGCTCCAAAAAGGAAAAGCTGAATTATGAGGGAGAAAACTTATTAAAACCAGAAACATTAAACAGCAGGAGAAAGAAAAGGTGCTAAAATTATTTACTGCATTTTGTACATTGTTTCCAAATCTGTCCCCCAATGGTAGGAGTCTCTCTCTTGCTGTTTATCAGAAACTCTATAGTCTGATAAATTTCTATCGAGATCTACATGTTGGAGTAAGCCAACCATTAAACCAAATCTAATTCACTTCACTAGAGTGATGAAATGCCATGTCCACCCATCTTACATTGACTGTTCAGGCTATTCATTATACATAAACAATTAGGCTTAGGTGAACTGCAGACAGCAAAGGATTGTTTTCCCCTATGGCTCTTCGTGGGCAGACATCTGTCAGAATCTTTCAGCTGTCTGAATCGCTGAACGGTAAACCTTATGGATTTAACTCCCTATAGCCACAAGCACAACTGTTCAAAGCCTGATGGTGCACCACAACTTCATAACGAAGATGGCATGCTACGATACCAACTATTGCAGCGATAAGAGTAGTAGCAACTTTCACAAAAGTAGCTGGTCGCCAAATATCCCTTTATACAATGAAACCTGGCATTTAAAAATACATAAAATTGGCTAACATGAACCTTTAGAACAAATACAACTTAACTCCTCTTTTATTTCAAACTAATCAGCTCTGAAGGCCATGAATAGGTAGATTATCAGTACCAGGTCCTGTGTCTAAACAGGATGGGGAACAATTTTCTGGCCAGATGCAGGTGGCCAATGGCCCTATTTGTTTTTCCTCCATTATGTATAGCAACAGTCCTGAATTCAAAGCCCAGATCCCCCAAATATATTAGGAATTTCAGATACAGGTCCATGCTTCAGAGCTGGTCTCTGGCTCTATAAAAACCTGAATCCAGACATAACTAAAGTTGTTGCTTTGAGCCCATCTGTAACAATCCCACGCTATTTCAGGTGTTCCTCAATTACCAGTCCTTGAACACTTTGCTTTTTATACCATTCAGCTAAGATTTGTTTTTGTATTGTACTGCTGTGTGTGTTCACTTAAAATATGGCACCACTCAGGAAATGTGGAGTAAATTATTGTGTTATTGCTACCTCCCTATATCATTTGGAGTCACCTGTTGCTGCAGCACTGACACAATTACTGCCTGATGGATCTCTCTATTTTTGCCAACACAGTTCTAACTCTAGGTTTTGTTCACATCCTTATAGGAGTTACTGCCTTATATCACTCCTAATGAGGGGTAATCACCACCAAACTGGCTGAGTCATTATATCTCCAGCCTGGCTACCAAGTTACAAGGTCAAACTCTTAACAAAAAAGGTCTTTTTCATCCCTTTAATTAAACTACTTGAAGCCCATCTTGTGTCACCGTGACTATCATACAAAAGGACTAAATTGAGTTACTGTCTTTGTTTTATTAATATTACTCTCCACAAGCCAGCAAGTGGCCTTGGGAACTAAGAAACTCACTTCACAGGGTCAGGAAACCACTGATTGCAGCAGGGGCTCCTATGCATGGCACTTACCTGAAGGCCATGAGTATTGAATTCAGTGGGCACCATCTCTAAAAATGTGGCCTGATGGATCCAAAACCATGGGAGAACCAAGAACAGAACCCAGATGTCCTGAGGTTTAGGCCTATGCTTTATACACAACCATCCTTGCCTTCATAAATCATATTATTAATGTCTAGTTTTGTACTGAAATGCCAGCTTAGCCCCCATGTCATGACTTATGCTGGCCCCACTAATGACAGATATTGCAGCATAAGTAAACGATATCCCCTTAACCCAAAAACTCAGCCTCCGGTGATATTTGAATAGTAACCTACAATCCCAGAGCACGCTTGTTACCAACTATAATGAACTAAAAAGAAGTTTGAGAAAGAAGTTCAAAAAACGTTCATGTTTTTCATCTGCTTTCCTTTGCAATTTCATCACCATTTGCTATTTTAGCAATGGACTAACAATAATTAATCGATGGAGTCCCCTAACTTAAGGCTCTGTTGTTTACAAATTTGGGAAAAATAAATCTTAAATCAAACTGACATGCCAGTACAATTTATTATTTTCTTACTTCAGTTTAGCTTGTTTGCTTTTCTGCATATGTAGTCTCTCTGAATCATTATATCTGATATGATTTAGTCAAACGTTTCATCTATACAGTGTACAATATGCTTAGAGTGCCATCATGTGACTGTGTGGAAATACTGCACTCCAGATGTATTTTCTTCTGATGCGCTCAATGAGAGGAAATCAATTTTCAACCAACATACATGTAAACTACCTTAAAAGTCAGGTGCATTTATTTTTTAAATGGGCACTTAAGCGTTGTGTTCTCAGGTGCCTATTTGCAGGTACAAAGGCAGGTTTGACACAATCACTGTGTGTACTGTATATTAGGATAGCCAAACTTTGAAAATAATTTTTTTTTTTTTGCCTACAGTTAGACACCAGTTTTCTGAAGGTGTTACCCATGCTAAATATTGTACCTGCCACACTGTGTTGAATGTTGGCAAATAATGAACCTTCTTAATAATGCCCACAGTCTTTCTTCCGCCAAGTAATCACACAGCATCATAAAATGATACGTAGTGGAGATGGAAAATTCCCATTAGGCGATCTAATCATCTCCATACTACTTTCTAGCACTTTGTCCCATCAAGTTTTAAATGGCCGATTATGACTGGGTGCCTGGATGGACCGCATTGAGAATGCCATACGCAGGGCAGACTGCAAGGGATAGGGCAGACTATCCCCAAAACTGGTGATTTATTCTATAGATTCATTTAGCCAGTAACAAAACAGCTTCTGTAATACCACACTGGTTAACAAAAACGTTAAATACAGTCTCCCTTAAGCATTCCAGCCCTTGTCTCCCATCTAGACAGCCAAATCTAATATAGTGAGAGATTACTGAAAACCTGATTCACCACATGGGAGGTTCACCAGTCCCAAAGGACTGGACACTTATCCCCAGATCAATAGGAGTCTCAGACCTTACCCAATAATCACGCTGATGCCAATGTTTTAGTAACTAGAACTAAAGGTTTAATAATAAAAAGAAGAAAGTTGCAATTGGTTAAAAGATCAATATACACACAAATATGTGTAAAGTCCTTAGGTCAGTTTCATAGTACAGATGGTGAGGCTGCTGATTTGTAAGACTTTTTCTGGAATCAATTTAAAAGGTTATAGTCCAATAGGCAGTCCAGGTGTATACATAGTCTGTTCAAATTCTTCCATGAGAATTCCAGGGTGATCCAGAGTAAACCTAGAAACCCCAGTCTTATGCCTTAGACCAGTGGTTCTCAAACTTTTGTACTGGTGACCCCTTTCACATAGCAAGCCTCTGAGTGCGACCCCCTCCCCATAAATTAAAAACACTTTTTTATATATTTAACACCATTATAAATGCTGGAGGCAAAGCAGGGTTTGGGGTAGAGGCTGACAACTCGCGACCCTCCATGTAATAACCTCACGACCCCCTGAGGGGTCCCAGCCCCCAGTTTGAGAACCCCTGCCTTAGACCTTCCCTGTTAAAGTTTAAGCAGACCTGAGATGGCATGATCAGGCGGGGCTTTCCTTTATAGCCCTCTAGCAACCTGACAAGCCTCTTGTCACAGCAGGACCTTCCCCAGAGGAAGAACTGGCAATGGTCCATGGACCATTGCTTTGAAGCTAATCTTCTATTTCCGATGCATACACAGGTAAACTAGTGCATTCATTCACATAAGGCAATTATAGTACTTTATTATAGCACAGAAAGTCAAGCTGAAAACAATGCAGATAATATTATTAGTTTCCTACAGGATCTTATATCTTTGATCTTAAGGTTAACTGAACCATCTTCATGAATAATAAGGCAATTAAGACATGAAAAGAAATTAGCATCTACAAGCTAATCTAGTTACATGGTTAAACTCCTAACAATATATAGGTAAACACAGATAAATACACTTAGCTTCTACCCTTGATTTACAAATAAATCTACAAATAAATGGGTTAATGATTGCTGGTCTAATAGATCTCTTTGAACTTCACATACAAGTAGGTTGTCTTGATTACATTTCAGTTCCTCTTGTTAAATTGTTATGGATCATACACAGGTTGTCTGTCTGTCAGTGTCAGACCCATGTGAATAAACTTCTAGTAGCCCAAGGAAGTTATTCCCCAGCTAACAGATGCCTCTGTTTCGGATTCATATCTGACTCAAGTTCTCTTTTGCTTAATTTATACTCCCTCTAGTATCACAAACTGAGTGTATATATAGCAAGAGGTGCTGAAAGATTTACTGATTTGGTTAAAAAGCATCCTTGCAATACTATTTTAGGGCCTGATCCAAAGTCTGTTGAAGCCAAAAGGAGTCTTTCCATTGACTTCAGTGGACTTTGCATCAGGTAATTATTGAACATCTGTGTTGTTATAACAAAAGAGCAATTTGAAACAGGAAGGTAGTCTAGAGATTTAAAATTCTCCCTGCTCTGAAGAAGGAATTCCATTCAATATCATTGCGTTCTTGTAACAGACATTTCCTGCAAGGTCAGGAGGAATTTTAAGGCTCCAGAACTCTATATTGTAACATAAGCTGGGGTGCCAGGAGTTAATGAGATTAACTAGAGATTCATTTCTATGCAACACAGTAGGTGTAGAAGTGAAAGAGTTAAAAATTGGTTACTTACGAGCAAATCGTGAAAGCGGTCGAGCATTTTTGTTGC